>NW_027478637.1:300000-500954 GCF_051014685.1 Ptiloglossa arizonensis | reverse complement strand
CGTTATACGTTTTACGTTATACGTTATACGTTATACGTTATACGTTATACGTTATACGTCACACGTTATACGTTATACGTTACACGTTATACGTTATACGTTACACGTTATACGTTATACGTTATACGTTATACGTTATACGTTATACGTTATACGTTAGACGTTATACGTTATACGTTATACGTTATACGTTATACGTTATACGTTATACGTCCTTCGTTACACGTTATACGTCCTTCGTTACACGTTATACGTCCTTCGTTACACGTTATACGTAATACGTTATACGTTATACGTTATTCGTTATACGTTATACGTTACACGTTATACGTTATACGTCCTTCGTTACACGTTATACGTCCTTCGTTACACGTTATACGTAATACGTTATACGTTATACGTTATACGTTATACGTTATACGTCCTTCGTTACACGTTATACGTCCTTCGTTACACGTTATACGTAATACGTTATACGTTATACGTTATACGTTATACGTTATACGTTATACGTTATACGTTATACGTTATGCGTTATACGTTACACGTTATACGTTATTCGTTATACGTTATACGTTACACGTTAGACGTTATACGTTATACGTTAAACGTTATACGTTATACGTTTTACGTTATACGTTTTACGTTATACGTTATACGTTATACGTTATACGTTATACGTTATACGTCACACGTTATACGTTATACGTTACACGTTATACGTTATACGTTACACGTTATACGTTATACGTTATACGTTATACGTTATACGTTATACGTTATACGTTATACGTTATACGTTATACGTTATACGTTATACGTTATACGTTATACGTTATACGTTATGCGTTATACGTTACACGTTATACGTTATTCGTTATACGTTATACGTTGTACGTTATACGTTATACGTTATACGTTATACGTTATACGTTATACGTTATACGTTATACGTTATACGTCATAGGTTACACGATACATGTTATACGTTATACGTTTTACGTTATACGTTATACGTTATACGTTATACGTTATACGTTATACGTTATACGTTATACGTTATACGTTATACGTTATACGTTATACGTTATACGTTATACGTTATACGTTATACGTTATACGTTATACGTTATGCGTTATACGTTACACGTTGTACGTTATTCGTTATACGTTATTCGTTATACGTTATTCGTTATACGTTATACGTTATACGTTATACGTTCTTCGTTACACGTTATACGTTATACGTTATACGTTATACGTCATAGCGTACACGATACAAGTTATACGTTATACGTTATACGTCATAGCGTACACGATACAAGTTATACGTTATACGTTATACGTTATACGTTAAACGCCATAGCTTACACGATACACGTTATACGTCATACGTTATACGTCATAGCTTACACGATACACGTTATACGTTATACGTTATACGTTACATGTTATACGTTATACGTTACACATTATACGTTATACGTTACACGTTATACGTTATACGTTATACGTTATACGTTATACTTTATACGTTATACGTTATACGTTATACGTTATACGTTATACGTAATACGTTATACGTTATACGTTATACGTTATACGTTATATGTTATACGATATACGTTATACGTTATACGTTATACGTTATACGTTATACGTTATACGTTATACGTTATACGTTATACGTTATACGTTATACGTTATACGTCCTTCGTTACACGTTATACGTCCTTCGTTACACGTTATACGTTATACGTTATACGTTATACGTTATACGTTATACGTTATGCGTTATACGTTACACGTTATACGTTATTCGTTATACGTTATACGTTATACGTTATTCGTTATACGTTATACGTTATACGTTATACGTTATACGTTATACGTTATACGTTATACGTTACACGTAATACGTTATACGTTATACGTTATACGTTATACGTTATACGTTATACGTTATACGTTATACGTTATACGTTATACGTTATACGTTATACGTTATACGTTATACGTTATACGTTATACGTTATACGTTATACGTTATACGTTATACGTTATACGTTATACGTTATACGTTATACGTTATACGTTATACGTTATACGTTATACGTCATAGGTTACACGATACATGTTATACGTTATACGTTTTACGTTATACGTTTTACGTTATACGTTATACGTTATACGTTATACGTTATACGTTATACGTTACACGTTATACGTTATACGTTATACGTTATACGTTATACGTTATACGTTATACGTTATACGTTATAGGTTACACGTTATACGTTATACGTTATACGTTATACGTTATACGTTATGCGTTATACGTTATACGTTATACGCTATACGTTATACGTTATACGTTATACGTTATACGTTCTTCGTTACACGTTATACGCTATACGTTATACGTTATACGTTATACGTTATACGTTATACGTTACACGCTATACGTTATACGTTATACGTTATACGTTATACGTTATACGTTATACGTTATACGTTATACGTTATACGTTATACGTTATACGTTATACGTTATACGTTATAAGTTATACGTCCTTCGTTACACGTTATACGTCCTTCGTTACACGTTATACGTCCTTCGTTACACGTTATACGTAATACGTTATACGTTATACGTTATACGTTATACGTTATACGTTATACGTTATACGTTATGCGTTATACGTTACACGTTATACGTTATTCGTTATACGTTATACGTTACACGTTATACGTTATATGTTATACGTTAAACGTTATACGCTATACGTTTTACGTTATACGTTTTACGTTATACGTTATACGTTATACGTTATACGTTATACGTTACACGTTATACGTTATACGTTATACGTTATACGTTAGACGTTATACGTTATACGTTATACGTTATACGTTATACGTTTTACGTTATACGTTCTTCGTTACACGTTATACGCTATACGTTATACGTTATACGTTATACGTTATACGTTATACGTTATACGTTATACGTTATACGTTATACGTTATACGTTATACGTTATACGTTATACGTTATACGTTATACGTTATACGTTACACGTTATACGTTATACGTTATACGTTATACGTTATACGTTAGACGTTATACGTTATACGTTATACGTTATACGTTATACGTTATACGTTATACGTTATACGTTATACGTCCTTCGTTACACGTTATACGTCCTTCGTTACACGTTATACGTAATACGTTATGCGTTATACGTTATAGTTATACGTTATACGTTATACGTTATACGTTATGCGTTATACGTTACACGTTATACGTTATTCGTTATACGTTATACGTTACACGTTATACGTTATACGTTATACGTTAAACGTTATACGTTATACGTTTTACGTTATACGTTTTACGTTATACGTTATACGTTATACGTTATACGTTATACGTTATACGTCACACGTTATACGTTATACGTTACACGTTATACGTTATACGTTACACGTTATACGTTATACGTTATACGTTATACGTTATACGTTATACGTTATACGTTATACGTTATACGTTATACGTTATACGTTATACGTTATACGTTATACGTTATACGTTATACGTTATGCGTTATACGTTACACGTTATACGTTATTCGTTATACGTTATACGTTATACGTTATACGTTATACGTTATACGTTATACGTTATACGTTATACGTTATACGTTATACGTTATACGTTACACGTAATACGTTATACGTTATACGTTATACGTTATACGTTATACGTTATACGTTATACGTTATACGTTATACGTTATACGTTATACGTTATACGTTATACGTTATACGTTATACGTTATACGTTATACGTTATACGTTATACGTTATACGTTATACGTTATACGTTATACGTTATA
This sequence comes from Ptiloglossa arizonensis, assembly GCF_051014685.1. Classification (NCBI taxonomy): domain Eukaryota; kingdom Metazoa; phylum Arthropoda; class Insecta; order Hymenoptera; family Colletidae; genus Ptiloglossa; species Ptiloglossa arizonensis. The sequence goes on along the minus strand of NW_027478637.1, from coordinate 497,049 downwards.
CGTTATACGTTATACGTTATACGTTATACGTCATAGGTTACACGATACATGTTATACGTTATACGTTTTACGTTATACGTTTTACGTTATACGTTATACGTTATACGTTATACGTTATACGTTATACGTTACACGTTATACGTCCTTCGTTACACGTTATACGTAATACGTTATACGTTATACGTTATACGATATACGTTATGCGTTATACGTTATACGTTATGCGTTATACGTTACACGTTATACGTTATTCGTTATACGTTGTACGTTACACGTTATACGTTATACGTTATACGTTAAACGTTATACTTTATACGTTTTACGTTATACGTTTTACGTTATACGTTATACGTTATACGTTATACGTTATACGTTATACGTCACACGTTATACGTTATACGTTACACGTTATACGTTATACGTTACACGTTATACGTTATACGTTATACGTTATACGTTATACGTTATACGTTAGACGTTATACGTTATACGTTATACGTTATACGTTATACGTTATACGTTATACGTTATACGTCCTTCGTTACACGTTATACGTCCTTCGTTACACGTTATACGTCCTTCGTTACACGTTATACGTAATACGTTATACGTTATACGTTATACGTTATACGTTATACGTTATACGTTATACGTTATACGTTATACGTTATGCGTTATACGTTACACGTTATACGTTATTCGTTATACGTTATACGTTACACGTTATACGTTATACGTTATACGTTAAACGTTATACGTTATACGTTTTACGTTATACGTTTTACGTTATACGTTATACGTTATACGTTATACGTTATACGTTACACGTTATACGTTATACGTTATACGTTATACGTTATACGTTATACGTTATACGTTATACGTTATAGGTTACACGTTATACGTTATACGTTATACGTTATACGTTATACGTTGTACGTAATACGTTATACGTTATACGTTATACGTTTTACGTTATACGTTATACGTTATACGTTATAGGTTACACGTTATACGTTATACGTTACACGTTATACGTTATACGTTGTACGTTATACGTTATACGTTTTACGTTATACGTTATACGTTTTACGTTATACGTTATACGTTATACGTTACACGTTATACGTCACACGTTATACGTTACACGTTACACGTTATTCGTTACACGTTATACGTTATACGGTATACGTTATACGTTATACGTTATACGTTATACTTTATACGTTATACGTTATACGTTACACGTTATACGTTGTACGTCACACGTAATACGTTATACGTTACACGTTATACGTTATACGTTATACGTTATACGTTATACGTTATACGTTATACGTTATACGCTATACGTTATACGTTATACGTTATACGTTATACTTTATACGTTATACGTTATACGTTATACGTTATACGTTACACGCTATACGTTATACGTTATACGTTATACGTTATACGTTATACGTTATACGTTATACGTTATACGTTATACGTTATACGTTATACGTTATACGTTATACGTTATACGTTATACGTTATACGTTATACGTTATACGTTATACGTTATACGTTATACATTATACGTTATACTTTATACGTTATACGTTATACGTCACACGTTATACGTTATACGTCACACGTAATACGTTATACGTTACACGTTATACGTTATACGTTATACGTTATACGTTATACGTCACACGTTATACGTTATACGTTACACGTTATACGTTATACGTTATACGTTATACGTTATACGTTATACGTTATACGTTATACGTTATACGTTATACGTTATACGTTATACGTTATACGTCACACGTTATACGTTATACGTTACACGTTATACGTTATACGTTACACGTTATACGTTATACGTTATACGTTATACGTTATACGTTATACGTTATACGTTATACGTTATACGTCCTTCGTTACACGTTATACGTCCTTCGTTACACGTTATACGTCCTTCGTTACACGTTATACGTAATACGTTATACGTTATACGTTATACGTTATACGTTATACGTTATACGTTATGCGTTATACGTTACACGTTATACGTTATTCGTTATACGTTATACGTTACACGTTATACGTTATACGTTATACGTTAAACGTTATACGTTATACGTTTTACGTTATACGTTTTACGTTATACGTTATACGTTATACGTTATACGTTATACGTTATACGTTATACGTTATACGTTATACGTTACACGTTATACGTTATACGTTATACGTTATACGTTATACGTTATACGTTATACGTTATACGTTATAGGTTACACGTTATACGTTATACGTTATACGTTATACGTTATACGTTGTACGTTATACGTTATACGTTATACGTTATACGTTATACGTTATACGTTATACGTTACACGTAATACGTTATACGTTATACGTTATACGTTATACGTTATACGTTATACGTTATACGTTATACGTTATACGTTATACGTTATACGTTATACGTTATACGTTATACGTTATACGTTATACGTTATACGTTATACGTTATACGTTATACGTTATACGTTATACGTTATACGTTATACGTTATACGTCATAGGTTACACGATACATGTTATACGTTATACGTTTTACGTTATACGTTTTACGTTATACGTTATACGTTATACGTTATACGTTATACGTTACACGTTATACGTTATACGTTATACGTTATACGTTATACGTTATACGTTATACGTTATACGTTATAGGTTACACGTTATACGTTATACGTTATACGTTATACGTTATACGTTATACGTTATACGTTATACGTTATACGCTATACGTTATACGTTATACGTTATACGTTATACTTTATACGTTATACGTTATACGTTATACGTTATACGTTACACGCTATACGTTATACGTTATACGTTATACGTTATACGTTATACGTTATACGTTATACGTTATACGTTATACGTTATACGTTATACGTTATACGTCCTTCGTTACACGTTATACGTCCTTCGTTACACGTTATACGTCCTTCGTTACACGTTATACGTAATACGTTATACGTTATACGTTATACGTTATACGTTATACGTTATACGTTATACGTTATGCGTTATACGTTAGACGTTATACGTTATTCGTTATACGTTATACGTTACACGTTATACGTTATATGTTATACGTTAAACGTTATACGCTATACGTTTTACGTTATACGTTTTACGTTATACGTTATACGTTATACGTTATACGTTATACGTTACACGTTATACGTTATACGTTATACGTTATACGTTAGACGTTATACGTTATACGTTATACGTTATACGTTATACGTTTTACGTTATACGTTCTTCGTTACACGTTATACGCTATACGTTATACGTTATACGTTATACGTTATACGTTATACGTTATACGTTATACGTTATACGTTATACGTTATACGTTATACGTTATACGTTATACGTTATACGTTATACGTTATACGTTACACGTTATACGTTATACGTTATACGTTATACGTTATACGTTAGACGTTATACGTTATACGTTATACGTTATACGTTATACGTTATACGTTATACGTTATACGTCCTTCGTTACACGTTATACGTCCTTCGTTACACGTTATACGTAATACGTTATGCGTTATACGTTATAGTTATACGTTATACGTTATACGTTATACGTTATGCGTCATACGTTACACGTTATACGTTATTCGTTATACGTTATACGTTACACGTTATACGTTATACGTTATACGTTAAACGTTATACGTTATACGTTTTACGTTATACGTTTTACGTTATACGTTATACGTTATACGTTATACGTTATACGTTATACGTCACACGTTATACGTTATACGTTACACGTTATACGTTATACGTTACACGCTACACGTTATACGTTATTCGTTATACGTTATACGTTATACGTTATACGTTATACGTTATACGTTATACGTTATACGTTATACGTTATACGTTATACGTTATACGTTACACGTAATACGTTATACGTTATACGTTATACGTTATACGTTATACGTTATACGTTATACGTTATACGTTATACGTTATACGTTATACGTTATACGTTATACGTTATACGTTATACGTTATACGTTATACGTTATACGTTATACGTTATACGTTATACGTTATACGTTATACGTCATAGGTTACACGATACATGTTATACGTTATACGTTTTACGTTATACGTTTTACGTTATACGTTATACGTTATACGTTATACGTTATACGTTATACGTTACACGTTATACGTCCTTCGTTACACGTTATACGTAATACGTTATACGTTATACGTTATACGTTATACGTTATGCGTTATACGTTATACGTTATGCGTTATACGTTACACGTTATACGTTATTCGTTATACGTTATACGTTACACGTTATACGTTATACGTTATACGTTAAACGTTATACTTTATACGTTTTACGTTATACGTTTTACGTTATACGTTATACGTTATACGTTATACGTTATACGTTATACGTCACACGTTATACGTTATACGTTACACGTTATACGTTATACGTTACACGTTATACGTTATACGTTATACGTTATACGTTATACGTTATACGTTAGACGTTATACGTTATACGTTATACGTTATACGTTATACGTTATACGTTATACGTTATACGTCCTTCGTAACACGTTATACGTCCTTCGTTACACGTTATACGTCCTTCGTTACACGTTATACGTAATACGTTATACGTTATACGTTATACGTTATACGTTATACGTTATACGTTATACGTTATACGTTATACGTTATACGTTATACGTTATACGTTATACGTTATACGTCACACGTTATACGTTATACGTTATACGTTAAACGTTATACTTTATACGTTTTACGTTATACGTTTTACGTTATACGTTATACGTTATACGTTATACGTTATACGTTATACGTCACACGTTATACGTTATACGTTACACGTTATACGTTATACGTTACACGTTATACGTTATACGTTACACGTTATACGTTATACGTTATACGTTATACGTTATACGTCACACGTTATACGTTATACGTTACACGTTATACGTTATACGTTACACGTTATACGTTATACGTTATACGTTATACGTTATACGTTATACGTTATACGTTATACGTTATACGTCCTTCGTTACACGTTATACGTCCTTCGTTACACGTTATACGTCCTTCGTTACACGTTATACGTAATACGTTATACGTTATACGTTATACGTTATACGTTATACGTTATACGTTATGCGTTATACGTTACACGTTATACGTTATTCGTTATACGTTATACGTTACACGTTATACGTTATACGTTATACGTTAAACGTTATACGTTATACGTTTTACGTTATACGTTTTACGTTATACGTTATACGTTATACGTTATACGTTATACGTTATACGTTATACGTTATACGTTATACGTTACACGTTATACGTTATACGTTATACGTTATACGTTATACGTTATACGTTATACGTTATACGTTATACGTCACACGTTATACGTTATACGTTACACGTTATACGTTATACGTTACACGTTATACGTTATACGTTATACGTTATACGTTATACGTTATACGTTAGACGTTATACGTTATACGTTATACGTTATACGTTATACGTTATACGTTATACGTTATACGTCCTTCGTTACACGTTATACGTCCTTCGTTACACGTTATACGTCCTTCGTTACACGTTATACGTAATACGTTATACGTTTTACGTTATACGTTTTACGTTATACGTTATACGTTATACGTTATACGTTATACGTTATACGTTACACGTTATACGTCCTTCGTTACACGTTATACGTAATACGTTATACGTTATACGTTATACGTTATACGTTATGCGTTATACGTTATACGTTATGCGTTATACGTTACACGTTATACGTTATTCGTTATACGTTATACGTTACACGTTATACGTTATACGTTATACGTTAAACGTTATACTTTATACGTTTTACGTTATACGTTTTACGTTATACGTTATACGTTATACGTTATACGTTATACGTTATACGTCACACGTTATACGTTATACGTTACACGTTATACGTTATACGTTACACGTTATACGTTATACGTTACACGTTATACGTTATACGTTATACGTTATACGTTATACGTTATACGTTATACGTTATACGTTATACGTTATACGTTATACGTTATACGTTATACGTTATACGTTATACGTTACACGTAATACGTTATACGTTATACGTTATACGTTATACGTTTTACGTTATACGTTTTACGTTATACGTTTTACGTTATACGTTATACGTTATACGTTATAGGTTACACGTTATACGTTATACGTTACACGTTATACGTTATACGTTGTACGTTATACGTTATACGTTTTACGTTATACGTTTTACGTTATACGTTATACGTTATACGTTATACGTTATACGTTACACGTTATACGTTATACGTTATACGTTATACGTTTTACGTTATACGTTTTACGTTATACGTTATACGTTATACGTTATACGTTATACGTTATACGTTATACGTTATACGCTATACGTTATACGTTATACGTTATACGTTATACTTTATACGTTATACGTTATACGTTATACGTTATACGTTACACGCTATACGTTATACGTTATACGTTATACGTTATACGTTATACGTTATACGTTATACGTTATACGTTATACGTTATACGTTATACGTTATACGTTATACGTTATACGTTATACGTTATACGTTATACGTTATACGTTATACGTTATACGTTATACGTTATACATTATACGTTATACTTTATACGTTATACGTTATACGTCACACGTTATACGTTATACGTCACACGTAATACGTTATACGTTACACGTTATACGTTATACGTTATACGTTATACGTTATACGTCACACGTTATACGTTATACGTTACACGTTATACGTTATACGTTATACGTTATGCGTTATACGTTATACGTTATGCGTTATACGTTACACGTTATACGTTATTCGTTATACGTTATACGTTACACGTTATACGTTATACGTTATACGTTAAACGTTATACGTTATACGTTTTACGTTATACGTTTTACGTTATACGTTATACGTTATACGTTATACGTTATACGTTACACGTTATACGTTATACGTTATACGTTATACGTTATACGTTATACGTTATACGTTATACGTTATAGGTTACACGTTATACGTTATACGTTATACGTTATACGTTATACGTTGTACGTAATACGTTATACGTTATACGTTATACGTTTTACGTTATACGTTATACGTTATACGTTATAGGTTACACGTTATACGTTATACGTTACACGTTATACGTTATACGTTGTACGTTATACGTTATACGTTTTACGTTATACGTTATACGTTTTACGTTATACGCTATACGTTATACGTTACACGTTATACGTCACACGTTATACGTTACACGTTACACGTTATTCGTTACACGTTATACGTTATACGGTATACGTTATACGTTATACGTTATACGTTATACTTTATACGTTATACGTTATACGTTACACGTTATACGTTGTACGTCACACGTAATACGTTATACGTTACACGTTATACGTTATACGTTATACGTTATACGTTATACGTTATACGTTATACGTTATACGCTATACGTTATACGTTATACGTTATACGTTATACTTTATACGTTATACGTTATACGTTATACGTTATACGTTACACGCTATACGTTATACGTTATACGTTATACGTTATACGTTATACGTTATACGTTATACGTTATACGTTATACGTTATACGTTATACGTTATACGTTATACGTTATACGTTATACGTTATACGTTATACGTTATACGTTATACGTTATACATTATACGTTATACTTTATACGTTATACGTTATACGTCACACGTTATACGTTATACGTCACACGTAATACGTTATACGTTACACGTTATACGTTATACGTTATACGTTATACGTTATACGTCACACGTTATACGTTATACGTTACACGTTATACGTTATACGTTATACGTTATACGTTATACGTTATACGTTATACGTTATACGTTATACGTTATACGTTATACGTTATACGTCACACGTTATACGTTATACGTTACACGTTATACGTTATACGTTACACGTTATACGTTATACGTTATACGTTATACGTTATACGTTATACGTTATACGTTATACGTTATACGTTATACGTCCTTCGTTACACGTTATACGTCCTTCGTTACACGTTATACGTCCTTCGTTACACGTTATACGTAATACGTTATACGTTATACGTTATACGTTATACGTTATACGTTATACGTTATGCGTTATACGTTACACGTTATACGTTATTCGTTATACGTTATACGTTACACGTTATACGTTATACGTTATACGTTAAACGTTATACGTTATACGTTTTACGTTATACGTTTTACGTTATACGTTATACGTTATACGTTATACGTTATACGTTATACGTTATACGTTATACGTTATACGTTACACGTTATACGTTATACGTTATACGTTATACGTTATACGTTATACGTTATACGTTATACGTTATAGGTTACACGTTATACGTTATACGTTATACGTTATACGTTATACGTTGTACGTTATACGTTATACGTTATACGTTATACGTTTTACGTTATACGTTATACGTTATACGTTATACGTTATACGTTATACGTTATACGTTATACGTTATACGTTATACGTTACACGTTATACGTTATACGTTATATGTTATACGTTATACGTTATACGTTATACGTTATACGTTATACGTTATAGGTTATGCGTTATACGTTACACGTTATACGTTATTCGTTATACGTCACACGTTATACGTTACACGTTACACGTTATTCGTTACACGTTATACGTTATACGGTATACGTTATACGTTATACGTTATACGTTATACTTTATACGTTATACGTTATACGTTACACGTTATACGTTGTACGTCACACGTAATACGTTATACGTTACACGTTATACGTTATACGTTATACGTTATACGTTATACGTTATACGTTATACGTTATACGTTATACGCTATACGTTATACGTTATACGTTATACGTTATACTTTATACGTTATACGTTATACGTTATACGTTATACGTTACACGCTATACGTTATACGTTATACGTTATACGTTATACGTTATACGTTATACGTTATACGTTATACGTTATACGTTATACGTCCATCATTACACGTTATACGTTATACTTTATACGTTATACGTCATAGGTTACACGATACACGTTATACGTTATACGTTATACGTTATACGTTATACGTTATACGTTATACGTTATACGTAATATGTAATACGTAATAAGTTTTACATTATTCGTTATACGTTCTTCGTTACACGTTGTACGTCATACGTTATGCGTTATACGTTCTACGTTGTACGTTATACGTTATACGTTCTACGTTATACGTTATACGTAATACGATATACGTTATACGTTATACGTTATACGTTATACGTTATACGTTATACGTTATACGTTATACGTTATACGTTACACGTTATACGTTACACGTTATACGTTATACGTTATACGTTATACGTTATACGTTATACGTTATACGTTATACGTTATACGTTTTACGTTATACGTTCTTCGTTACACGTTATACGTTATACGTTATACGTTATACGTTATACGTTATACGTTATACGTTATACGTTATACGTTATACGTTATACGTTATACGTTATACGTTATACGTTATACGTTATACGTTATACGTTATACGTTACACGTTATACGTTATACGTTATACGTTATACGTTATACGTTATACGTTATACGTTATACGTTATACGCTATACGTTATACGTTATACGTCACACGTCATACGTTACACGTCATAGCTTACACGATACACGTTATACGTTATACGTTATACGTCATAGCTTACACGATACACGTTATACGTTATACGCTATACGTCATAGCTTACACGATACACGTTATACGTTATACGTTATACGTTACACGTTATACGTTATACGTTACACATTATACGTTATACGATACACGTTATACGTTATACGTTATACGTTATACGTTATACGTTTTACGTTATACGTTCTTCGTTACACGTTATACGCTATACGTTATACGTTATACGTTATACGTTATACGTTATACGTTATACGTTATACGTTATACGTTATACGTTATACGTTATACGTTATACGTTATACGTTATACGTTATACGTTATACGTTATACGTTATACGTTACACGTTATACGTTATACGTTATATGTTATACGTTATACGTTATACGTTATACGTTATACGTTATACGTTATAGGTTATGCGTTATACGTTACACGTTATACGTTATTCGTTATACGTCACACGTTATACGTTACACGTTACACGTTATTCGTTACACGTTATACGTTATACGGTATACGTTATACGTTATACGTTATACGTTATACTTTATACGTTATACGTTATACGTTACACGTTATACGTTGTACGTCACACGTAATACGTTATACGTTACACGTTATACGTTATACGTTATACGTTATACGTTATACGTTATACGTTATACGTTATACGTTATACGCTATACGTTATACGTTATACGTTATACGTTATACTTTATACGTTATACGTTATACGTTATACGTTATACGTTACACGCTATACGTTATACGTTATACGTTATACGTTATACGTTATACGTTATACGTTATACGTTATACGTTATACGTTATACGTTATACGTTATACGTTATACGTTATACGTTATACGTTATACGTTATACGTTATACGTTATACGTTATACGTTATACGTTATACGTTATACGTTATACGTTATACGTTATACTTTATACGTTATACGTTATACGTCACACGTTATACGTTATACGTCACACGTAATACGTTATACGTTACACGTTATACGTTATACGTTATACGTTATACGTTATACGTCACACGTTATACGTTATACGTTACACGTTATACGTTATACGTTATACGTTATACGTTATACGTTATACGTTATACGTTATACGTTATACGTTATACGTTATACGTTATACGTTATACGTTATACGTTATACGTTATACGTTATACGTTATACGTCCATCATTACACGTTATACGTTATACTTTATACGTTATACGTCATAGGTTACACGATACACGTTATACGTTATACGTTATACGTTATACGTTATACGTTATACGTTATACGTTATACGTAATATGTAATACGTTATAAGTTTTACATTATTCGTTATACGTTCTTCGTTACACGTTGTACGTCATACGTTATGCGTTATACGTTCTACGTTGTACGTTATACGTTATACGTTCTACGTTATACGTTATACGTAATACGATATACGTTATACGTTATACGTTATACGTTATACGTTATACGTTATACGTTATACGTTATACGTTATACGTTACACGTTGTACGTTATACGTTATACGTTCTACGTTATACGTTATACGTAATACGATATACGTTAACGTTATACGTTATACGTTATACGTTATACGTTATACGTTATACGTTATACGTTATACGTTACACGTTATACGTTACACGTTATACGTTATACGTTATACGTTATACGTTATACGTTATACGTTATACGTTATACGTTATACGTTTTACGTTATACGTTCTTCGTTACACGTTATACGTTATACGTTATACGTTATACGTTATACGTTATACGTTATACGTTATACGTTATACGTTATACGTTACACGTTATACGTTATACGTTATACGTTATACGTTATACGTCACACGTTATACGTTATACGTTACACGTTATACGTTATACGTTATACGTTATACGTTATACGTTATACGTTATACGTTATACGTTATACATTATACGTTATACGTTATACGTTATACGTTATACGTTATACGTTATACGTTATACGTTATACGTCCATCATTACACGTTATACGTTATACTTTATACGTTATACGTCATAGGTTACACGATACACGTTATACGTTATACGTTATACGTTATACGTTATACGTTATACGTTATACGTTATACGTAATATGTAATACGTTATAAGTTTTACATTATTCGTTATACGTTCTTCGTTACACGTTGTACGTCATACGTTATGCGTTATACGTTCTACGTTGTACGTTATACGTTATACGTTCTACGTTATACGTTATACGTAATACGATATACGTTATACGTTATACGTTATACGTTATACGTTATACGTTATACGTTATACGTTATACGTTATACGTTACACGTTATACGTTACACGTTATACGTTATACGTTATACGTTATACGTTATACGTTATACGTTATACGTTATACGTTATACGTTTTACGTTATACGTTCTTCGTTACACGTTATACGTTATACGTTATACGTTATACGTTATACGTTATACGTTATACGTTATACGTTATACGTTATACGTTATACGTTATACGTTATACGTTATACGTTATACGTTATACGTTATACGTTATACGTTATACGTTATACGTTACACGTTATACGTTACACGTTATACGTTATACGTTATACGTTATACGTTATACGTTATACGTTATACGCTATACGTTATACGTTATACGTCACACGTCATACGTTACACGTCATAGCTTACACGATACACGTTATACGTTATACGTTATACGTCATAGCTTACACGATACACGTTATACGTTATACGCTATACGTCATAGCTTACACGATACACGTTATACGTTATACGTTATACGTTACACGTTATACGTTATACGTTACACATTATACGTTATACGTTACACGTTATACGTTATACGTTATACGTTATACGTTATACGTTTTACGTTATACGTTCTTCGTTACACGTTATACGCTATACGTTATACGTTATACGTTATACGTTATACGTTATACGTTATACGTTATACGTTATACGTTATACGTTATACGTTATACGTTATACGTTATACGTTATACGTTATACGTTATACGTTATACGTTACACGTTATACGTTATACGTTATATGTTATACGTTATACGTTATACGTTATACGTTATACGTTATACGTTATAGGTTATGCGTTATACGTTACACGTTATACGTTATTCGTTATACGTCACACGTTATACGTTACACGTTACACGTTATTCGTTACACGTTATACGTTATACGGTATACGTTATACGTTATACGTTATACGTTATACTTTATACGTTATACGTTATACGTTACACGTTATACGTTGTACGTCACACGTAATACGTTATACGTTACACGTTATACGTTATACGTTATACGTTATACGTTATACGTTATACGTTATACGTTATACGTTATACGCTATACGTTATACGTTATACGTTATACGTTATACTTTATACGTTATACGTTATACGTTATACGTTATACGTTACACGCTATACGTTATACGTTATACGTTATACGTTATACGTTATACGTTATACGTTATACGTTATACGTTATACGTTATACGTCCATCATTACACGTTATACGTTATACTTTATACGTTATACGTCATAGGTTACACGATACACGTTATACGTTATACGTTATACGTTATACGTTATACGTTATACGTTATACGTTATACGTAATATGTAATACGTAATAAGTTTTACATTATTCGTTATACGTTCTTCGTTACACGTTGTACGTCATACGTTATGCGTTATACGTTCTACGTTGTACGTTATACGTTATACGTTCTACGTTATACGTTATACGTAATACGATATACGTTATACGTTATACGTTATACGTTATACGTTATACGTTATACGTTATACGTTATACGTTATACGTTACACGTTATACGTTACACGTTATACGTTATACGTTATACGTTATACGTTATACGTTATACGTTATACGTTATACGTTATACGTTATACGTTATACGTTATACGTTATACGTTATACGTTATACGTTATACGTTATACGCTATACGTTATACGTTATACGTCACACGTCATACGTTACACGTCATAGCTTACACGATACACGTTATACGTTATACGTTATACGTCATAGCTTACACGATACACGTTATACGTTATACGCTATACGTCATAGCTTACACGATACACGTTATACGTTATACGTTATACGTTACACGTTATACGTTATACGTTACACATTATACGTTATACGATACACGTTATACGTTATACGTTATACGTTATACGTTATACGTTTTACGTTATACGTTCTTCGTTACACGTTATACGCTATACGTTATACGTTATACGTTATACGTTATACGTTATACGTTATACGTTATACGTTATACGTTATACGTTATACGTTATACGTTATACGTTATACGTTATACGTTATACGTTATACGTTATACGTTATACGTTACACGTTATACGTTATACGTTATATGTTATACGTTATACGTTATACGTTATACGTTATACGTTATACGTTATAGGTTATGCGTTATACGTTACACGTTATACGTTATTCGTTATACGTCACACGTTATACGTTACACGTTACACGTTATTCGTTACACGTTATACGTTATACGGTATACGTTATACGTTATACGTTATACGTTATACTTTATACGTTATACGTTATACGTTACACGTTATACGTTGTACGTCACACGTAATACGTTATACGTTACACGTTATACGTTATACGTTATACGTTATACGTTATACGTTATACGTTATACGTTATACGTTATACGCTATACGTTATACGTTATACGTTATACGTTATACTTTATACGTTATACGTTATACGTTATACGTTATACGTTACACGCTATACGTTATACGTTATACGTTATACGTTATACGTTATACGTTATACGTTATACGTTATACGTTATACGTTATACGTTATACGTTATACGTTATACGTTATACGTTATACGTTATACGTTATACGTTATACGTTATACGTTATACGTTATACGTTATACGTTATACGTTATACGTTATACGTTATACGTTATACGTTATACTTTATACGTTATACGTTATACGTCACACGTTATACGTTATACGTCACACGTAATACGTTATACGTTACACGTTATACGTTATACGTTATACGTTATACGTTATACGTCACACGTTATACGTTATACGTTACACGTTATACGTTATACGTTATACGTTATACGTTATACGTTATACGTTATACGTTATACGTTATACGTTATACGTTATACGTTATACGTTATACGTTATACGTTATACGTTATACGTTATACGTCCATCATTACACGTTATACGTTATACTTTATACGTTATACGTCATAGGTTACACGATACACGTTATACGTTATACGTTATACGTTATACGTTATACGTTATACGTTATACGTTATACGTTATACGTAATATGTAATACGTTATAAGTTTTACATTATTCGTTATACGTTCTTCGTTACACGTTGTACGTCATACGTTATGCGTTATACGTTCTACGTTGTACGTTATACGTTATACGTTCTACGTTATACGTTATACGTAATACGATATACGTTATACGTTATACGTTATACGTTATACGTTATACGTTATACGTTATACGTTATACGTTATACGTTACACGTTATACGTTACACGTTATACGTTATACGTTATACGTTATACGTTATACGTTATACGTTATACGTTATACGTCATAGCTTACACGATACACGTTATACGTTATACGCTATACGTCATAGCTTACACGATACACGTTATACGTTATACGTTACACGTTATACGTTATACGTTACACATTATACGTTATACGTTACACGTTATACGTTATACGTTATACGTTATACGTTATACGTTATACGTTTTACGTTATACGTTCTTCGTTACACGTTATACGCTATACGTTATACGTTATACGTTATACGTTATACGTTATACGTTATACGTTATACGTTATACGTTATACGTTATACGTTATACGTTATACGTTATACGTTATACGTTATACGTTATACGTTATACGTTATACGTTATACGTTACACGTTATACGTTATACGTTATATGTTATACGTTATACGTTATACGTTATACGTTATACGTTATACGTTATAGGTTATGCGTTATACGTTACACGTTATACGTTATTCGTTATACGTCACACGTTATACGTTACACGTTACACGTTATTCGTTACACGTTATACGTTATACGGTATACGTTATACGTTATACGTTATACGTTATACTTTATACGTTATACGTTATACGTTACACGTTATACGTTGTACGTCACACGTAATACGTTATACGTTACACGTTATACGTTATACGTTATACGTTATACGTTATACGTTATACGTTATACGTTATACGTTATACGCTATACGTTATACGTTATACGTTATACGTTATACTTTATACGTTATACGTTATACGTTATACGTTATACGTTACACGCTATACGTTATACGTTATACGTTATACGTTATACGTTATACGTTATACGTTATACGTTATACGTTATACGTTATACGTTATACGTTATACGTTATACGTTATACGTTATACGTTATACGTTATACGTTATACGTTATACGTTATACGTTATACGTTATACGTTATACGTTATACGTTATACGTTATACTTTATACGTTATACGTTATACGTCACACGTTATACGTTATACGTCACACGTAATACGTTATACGTTACACGTTATACGTTATACGTTATACGTTATACGTTATACGTCACACGATATACGTTATACGTTACACGTTATACGTTATACGTTATACGTTATACGTTATACGTTATACGTTATACGTTATACGTTATACGTTATACGTTATACGTTATACGTTATACGTTATACGTTATACGTTATACGTTATACGTCCATCATTACACGTTATACGTTATACTTTATACGTTATACGTCATAGGTTACACGATACACGTTATACGTTATACGTTATACGTTATACGTTATACGTTATACGTTATACGTTATACGTAATATGTAATACGTTATGAGTTTTACATTATTCGTTATACGTTCTTCGTTACACGTTGTACGTCATACGTTATGCGTTATACGTTCTACGTTGTACGTTATACGTTATACGTTCTACGTTATACGTTATACGTAATACGATATACGTTATACGTTATACGTTATACGTTATACGTTATACGTTATACGTTATACGTTATACGTTATACGTTACACGTTATACGTTACACGTTATACGTTATACGTTATACGTTATACGTTATACGTTATACGTTATACGTTATACGCTATACGTTATACGTTATACGTCACACGTCATACGTTACACGTCATAGCTTACACGATACACGTTATACGTTATACGTTATACGTCATAGCTTACACGATACACGTTATACGTTATACGCTATACGTCATAGCTTACACGATACACGTTATACGTTATACGCTATACGTTACACGTTATACGTTATACGTTACACATTATACGTTATACGTTACACGTTATACGTTATTCGTTATACGTTATACATTACACGTTATACGTTATACGTTATACGTTATACGTTATACGTTATACGTTATACGTTATACGTTATACGTTATACGTTATAGGTTATACGTTTTACGTTATACGTTTTACGTTATACGTTATACGTTATACGTTATACGTTATACGTTACACTTTATACGTTATACGTTATACGTTATACGTTATACGTTACACGTTATACGTTACACGTTATACGTTATACGTTATACGTTATACGTTATACGTTATACGTTATACGTTATACGCTATACGTTATACGTTATACGTCACACGTCATACGTTACACGTCATAGCTTACACGATACACGTTATACGTTATACGTTATACGTCATAGCTTACACGATACACGTTATACGTTATACGCTATACGTCATAGCTTACACGATACACGTTATACGTTATACGCTATACGTTACACGTTATACGTTATACGTTACACATTATACGTTATACGTTACACGTTATACGTTATTCGTTATACGTTATACATTACACGTTATACGTTATACGTTATACGTTATACGTTATACGTTATACGTTATACGTTATACGTTATACGTTATACGTTATAGGTTATACGTTTTACGTTATACGTTTTACGTTATACGTTATACGTTATACGTTATACGTTATACGTTACACGTTATACGTTATACGTTATACGTTATACGTTATACGTTATACGTCATACGTTATACGTTATACGTTATAGGTTACACGTTATACGTTATACGTTATACGTTATACGTTATACGTTGTACGTTATACGTTATACGTTATACGTTATACGTTTTACGTTATACGTTATACGTTATACGTTATACGTTATACGTCACACGTTATACGTTATACGTCACACGTAATACGTTATACGTTACACGTTATACGTTATACGTTATACGTTATACGTTATACGTCACACGTTATACGTTATACGTTACACGTTATACGTTATACGTTATACGTTATACGTTATACGTTATACGTTATACGCTATACGTTATACGTTATACGTTATACGTTATACTTTATACGTTATACGTTATACGTTATACGTTATACGTTACACGCTATACGTTATACGTTATACTTTATACGTTATACGTTATACGTCACACGTTATACGTTATACGTCACACGTAATACGTTATACGTTACACGTTATACGTTATACGTTATACGTTATACGTTATACGTCACACGTTATACGTTATACGTTACACGTTATACGTTATACGTTATACGTTATACGTTATACGTTATACGTTATACGTTATACGTTATACGTTATACGTTATACGTTATACGTTATACGTTATACGTTATACGTTATACGTTCTTCGTTACACGTTATACGTTATACGTCATAGGTTACACGATACACGTTACACGATACACGTTATACGTTATACGTTATACGTTATACGTTATACGTTATACGTTATACGTTATACGTTATACGTAATATGTAATACGTTATAAGTTTTACATTATTCGTTATACGTTCTTCGTTACACGTTGTACGTCATACGTTATGCGTTATACGTTCTACGTTGTACGTTATACGTTATACGTTCTACGTTATACGTTACACGTTATACGTTATACGTTATACGTTATACGTTATACGCTATACGTTATACGTTATACGTTATACGTTATACGTTATACGTTATACGTTATACGTTATACTTTATACGTTATACGTTATACGTCACACGTTATACGTTATACGTCACACGTAATACGTTATACGTTACACGTTATACGTTATACGTTATACGTTATACGTTATACGTCACACGTTATACGTTATACGTTACACGTTATACGTTATACGTTATACGTTATACGTTATACGTTATACGTTATACGTTATACGTTATACGTTATACGTTATACGTTATACGTTATACGTTATACGTTATACGTTATACGTTATACGTTCTTCGTTACACGTTATACGTTATACGTCATAGGTTACACGATACACGTTACACGATACACGTTATACGTTATACGTTATACGTTATACGTTATACGTTATACGTTATACGTTATACGTAATATGTAATACGTTATAAGTTTTACATTATTCGTTATACGTTCTTCGTTACACGTTGTACGTCATACGTTATGCGTTATACGTTCTACGTTGTACGTTATACGTTATACGTTCTACGTTATACGTTACACGTAATACGATATACGTTATACGTTATACGTTATACGTTATACGTTATACGTTATACGTTACACGTTATACGTTATACGTTATACGTTATACGTTATACGTTATACGTTATACGTTATACGTTATACGTTATACGTTATACGTTATACGTTATACGTTATACGTTATACGTTATACGTTACACGTTATACGTTATACGTTATACGTTTTACGTTATACGTTCTTCGTTACACGTTATACGTTATACGTTATACGTTATACGTTATACGTTATACGTTATACGTTATACGTTATACGTTATACGTTATACGTTATACGTTATACGTTATACGTTATACGTTATACCTTATACGTTATACGTTACACGTTATACGTTACACGTTATACGTTATACGTTATACGTTATACGTTATACGTTATACGTTTTACGTTATACGTTTTACGTTACACGTTATACGTTATACGTTATACGTTATACGTTATACGTTATACGTCCTTCGTTACAGGTTATACGTCCTTCGTTACACGTTATACGTAATACGTTATACGTTATACGTTATACGTTATACGTTATACGTTTTACGTTATACGTTATACGTTACACGTTATACGTTATATGTTATGCGTTATACGTTACACGTTATACGTTATTCGTTATACGTTATACGTTACACGTTATACGTTATACGTTATACGTTATACGTTATACGTTAGACGTTATACGTTATACGTTATACGTTATACGTTATACGTCCTTCGTTACAGGTTATACGTCCTTCGTTACACGTTATACGTAATACGTTATACGTTATACGTTATACGTTATACGTTATACGTTATACGTTATACGTTATGCGTTATACGTTACACGTTATACGTTATTCGTTATACGTTATACGTTACACGTTATACGTTATACGTTATACGTTAAACGTTATACGTTATACGTTTTACGTTATACGCTTTACGTTATACGTTATACGTTATACGTTATACGTTATACGTTACACGTTATACGTTATACGTTATACGTTATACGTTATACGTTATACGTTATACGTTATACGTTATACGTTATACGTTTTACGTTATACGTTATACGTTACACGTTATACGTTATACGTTATACGTTATACGTTATACGTTAGACGTTATACGTTATACGTTATACGTTATACGTTATACGTTATACGTCCTTCGTTACAGGTTATACGTCCTTCGTTACACGTTATACGTAATACGTTATACGTTATACGTTATACGTTATACGTTATACGTTATACGTTATACGTTATGCGTTATACGTTACACGTTATACGTTATTCGTTATACGTTATACGTTACACGTTATACGTTATACGTTATACGTTATACGTTAAACGTTATACGTTATACGTTTTACGTTATACGTTTTACGTTATACGTTATACGTTATACGTTATACGTTATACGTTATACGTCACACGTTATACGTTATACGTTACACGTTATACGTTATACGTTACACGTTATACGTTATACGTTATACGTTATACGTTATACGTTATACGTTATACGTTAGACGTTATACGTTATACGTTATACGTTACACGTTATACGTTATACGTTATACGTTAAACGTTATACGTTATACGTTTTACGTTATACGTTTTACGTTATACGTTATACGTTATACGTTATACGTTATACGTTACACGTTATACGTTATACGTTATACGTTATACGTTATACGTTATACGTTATACGTTATACGTTATAGGTTACACGTTATACGTTATACGTTATACGTTATACGTTATACGTTGTACGTTATACGTTATACGTTATACGTTATACGTTTTACGTTATACGTTATACGTTATACGTTATACGTTATACGTTATGCGTTATACGTTACACGTTATACGTTATTCGTTATACGTTATACATTACACGTTATACGTTATACGTTATACGTTATACGTTATACGTTATACGTTATGCGTTATACGTTACACGTTATACGTTATTCGTTATACGTTATACATTACACGTTATACGTTATACGTTATACGTTATACGTTATACGTTATACGTTATACGTTATACGTTATACGTTATACGTTATACGTTATACGTTATAGGTTACACGTTATACGTTATACGTTATACGTTATACGTTATACGTTGTACGTTATACGTTATACGTTATACGTTATACGTTTTACGTTATACGTTATACGTTATACGTTATACGTTATACGTCACACGTTATACGTTACACGTTACACGTTATTCGTTACACGTTATACGTTATACGGTATACGTTATACGTTATACGTTATACGTTATACGTTATACGTTATACGTTATACGTTATACGTTATACGTTATACGTTATACGTTATACGTTTTACGTTATACGTTCTTCGTTACACGTTATACGTTATACGTTATACGTTATACGTTATACGTTTTACGTTATACGTTATACGTTATACGTTATACGTTATACGTTATACGTTATACGTTATACGTTATACGTTATACGTTATACCTTATACGTTATACGTTACACGTTATACGTTACACGTTATACGTTATACGTTATACGTTATACGTTATACGTTATACGTTTTACGTTATACGTTTTACGTTATACGTTATACGTTATACGTTATACGTTATACGTTACACGTTATACGATATACGTTATACGTTATACGTTAGACGCTATACGTTATACGTTATACGTTATACGTTATACTTTATACGTTATACGTTATACGTTATACGTTATACGTTACACGCTATACGTTATACGTTATACGTTATACGTTATACGTTATACGTTATACGTTATACGTTATACGTTATACGTTATACGTTATACGTTATACGTTATACGTTATACGTTATACGTTATACGTTATACGTTATACGTTATACGTTATACGTTATACGTTATACGTTATACGTTATACGTTATACGTTATACTTTATACGTTATACGTTATACGTCACACGTTATACGTTATACGTCACACGTAATACGTTATACGTTACACGTTATACGTTATACGTTATACGTTATACGTTATACGTCACACGCTATACGTTATACGTTACACGTTATACGTTATACGTTATACGTTATATGTTATACGTTATACGTTATACGTTATACGTTATACGTTATACGTTATACGTTATACGTCACACGTTATACGTTATACGTTACACGTTATACGTTATACGTTACACGTTATACGTTATACGTTATACGTTATACGTTATACGTTATACGTTATACGTTAGACGTTATACGTTATACGTTATACGTTATACGTTATACGTTATACGTTATACGTCCTTCGTTACACGTTATACGTCCTTCGTTACACGTTATACGTCCTTCGTTACACGTTATACGTAATACGTTATTCGTTATACGTTATACGTTACACGTTATACGTTATACGTTATACGTTAAACGTTATACGTTATACGTTTTACGTTATACGTTTTACGTTATACGTTATACGTTATACGTTATACGTTATACGTTACACGTTATGCGTTATACGTTATACGTTATACGTTATACGTTATACGTTATACGTTATACGTTATAGGTTACACGTTATACGTTATACGTTATACGTTATACGTTATACGGTGTACGTTATACGTTATACGTTATACGTTATACGTTTTA
The DNA here is from genome assembly GCF_051014685.1 of Ptiloglossa arizonensis. Classification (NCBI taxonomy): domain Eukaryota; kingdom Metazoa; phylum Arthropoda; class Insecta; order Hymenoptera; family Colletidae; genus Ptiloglossa; species Ptiloglossa arizonensis. Next base: position 473,496 of record NW_027478637.1, on the reverse strand, counting down.
CGTTATACGTTATACGTTATACGTTATACGTTATACGTTATACGTTATGCGTTATACGTTACACGTTATACGTTATTCGTTATACGTTATACATTACACGTTATACGTTATACGTTATACGTTATACGTTGTACGTTATACGTTATACGTTATACGTTATACGTTTTACGTTATACGTTATACGTTTTTGGCGGCGGTTTGAAGATGTTTAAGATAGGAGAGAACGGAAATAGGAAAAGGAGTGGGGATAAGCGTTTCATCCCGGGCCTGCTAGTGGACTCGTCAGTAAGGCATCCTAGCAGGCCCTGCCTTATACGCCGGGACATTGGAAGATCGGTAAGAGGTCGTATATATAGCGATCGGAGCAGGTACGGGAACTTGCGGGAAACGGTTGATGGTGAGTTTCCCTCTGGTGGCAAGCGTGGGTAGTGCCGCCACATAACCCCCTTGCCAGTGGTAAACGATACTTTGAAGTTCCGTCCTGATGTCCCAGTGGCGTAGGTATTTGTTCCGTCGCTGGCAGGTAAAGGAGTCAACCCTCGGAGAGGGGGATTTACGAAAAATCGGCCTTTACACGTTGCGTTCCATCCATCGTCTTGTGCTGCACCTCTACTGCTGCTGTGCTGTTGTCCAGAAGGTTGCGTGTTACTAGACGGGGTCACCACTTTGGCGGCGGTAATAAGATGTTTAAGATAGGAGAGAACGGAAATAGGAAAAGGAGTGGGGATAAGCGTTTCATCCCGGGCCTGCTAGTGGACTCGTCAGTAAGGCATCCTAGCAGGCCCTGCCTTATACGCCGGGACATTGGAAGATCGGTAAGAGGTCGTATATATAGCGATCGGAGCAGGTACGGGAACTTGCGGGAAACGGTTGATGGTGAGTTTCCCTCTGGTGGCAAGCGTGGGTAGTGCCGCCACACGTTATACGTTATACGTTATACGTCACACGTTATACGTTACACGTTACACGTTATTCGTTACACGTTATACGTTATACGGTATACGTTATACGTTATACGTTATACGTTATACTTTATACGTTATACGTTATACGTTACACGTTATACGTTGTACGTCACACGTAATACGTTATACGTTACACGTTATACGTTATACGTTATACGTTATACGTTATACGTTATACGTTATACGTTATACGTTATACGCTATACGTTATACGTTATACGTTATACGTTATACTTTATACGTTATACGTTATACGTTATACGTTATACGTTATACGTTACACGCTATACGTTATACGTTATACGTTATACGTTATACGTTATACGTTATACGTTATACGTTATACGTTATACGTTATACGTTATACGTTATACGTTATACGTTATACGTTATACGTTATACGTTATACGTTATACGTTATACGTTATACGTTATACGTTATACGTTATACGTTATACGTTATACGTTATACGTCATACTTTATACGTTATACGTTATACGTCACACGTTATACGTTATACGTCACACGTAATACGTTATACGTTACACGTTATACGTTATACGTTATACGTTATACGTTATACGTCACACGTTATACGTTATACGTTACACGTTATACGTTATACGTTATACGTTATACGTTATACGTTATACGTTATACGTTATACGTTATACGTTATACGTTACACGTTATACGTTATACGTTATACGTTATACGTTATACGTTATACGTTATACGTCCATCGTTACACGTTATACGTTATACGTCCATCGTTACACGTTATACGTTATACTTTATACGTTATACGTCATAGGTTACACGATACACGTTATACGTTATACGTTATACGTTATACGTTATACGTTATACGTTATACGTTATACGTAATATGTAATACGTTATAAGTTTTACATTATTCGTTATACGTTCTTCGTTACACGTTGTACGCCATACGTTATGCGTTATACGTTCTACGTTGTACGTTATACGGTATACGTTCTACGTTATACGTTATACGTAATACGATATACGTTATACGTTATACGTTATACGTTATACGTTATACGTTATACGTTATACGTTATACGTTATACGTTACACGTTATACGTTACACGTTATACGTTACACGTTATACGTTATACGTTATACGTTATACGTTATACGTTATACGTTATACGTTATACGTTTTACGTTATACGTTCTTCGTTACACGTTATACGTTATACGTTATACGTTATACGTTATACGTTATACGTTATACGTTATACGTTATACGTTATACGTTATACGTTATACGTTATACGTTATACGTTATACGTTGTACGTTATACGTTATACGTTACACGTTATACGTTACACGTTATACGTTATACGTTATACGTTATACGTTATACGTTATACGTTATACGTTATACGTTATACGTTATACGTTATACGTTATACGTCACACGTCATACGTTACACGTCATAGCTTACACGATACACGTTATACGTTATACGTTATACGTCATAGCTTACACGATACACGTTATACGTTATACGTTATACGTCATAGCTTACACGATACACGTTATACGTTATACGTTATACGATACACGTTATACGTTATACGTTACACATTATACGTTATACGTTACACGTTATACGTTATACGTTATACGTTATACGTTATACGTTATACGTTATACGTCCATCGTTACACGTTATACGTTATACTTTATACGTTATACGTCATAGGTTACACGATACACGTTATACGTTATACGTTATACGTTATACGTTATACGTTATACGTTATACGTTATACGTTATACGTAATATGTAATACGTTATAAGTTTTACATTATTCGTTATACGTTCTTCGTTACACGTTGTACGCCATACGTTATGCGTTATACGTTCTACGTTGTACGTTATACGTTATACGTTCTACGTTATACGTTATACGTAATACGATATACGTTATACGTTATACGTTATACGTTATACGTTATACGTTATACGTTATACGTTATACGTTATACGTTATACGTTATACGTTACACGTTATACGTTACACGTTATACGTTATACGTTATACGTTATACGTTATACGTTATACGTTATACGTTATACGTTATACGTTATACGTTTTACGTTATACGTTCTTCGTTACACGTTATACGTTATACGTTATACGTTATACGTTATACGTTATACGTTATACGTTATACGTTATACGTTATACGTTATACGTTATACGTTATACGTTATACGTTATACGTTATACGTTATACGTTATACGTTATACGTTATACGTTACACGTTATACGTTACACGTTATACGTTATACGTTATACGTTATACGTTATACGTTATACGTTATACGTTATACGTTATACGTTATACGTTACACGTTACACGTTACACGTTATACGTTATACGTTATACGTTATACGTTATACGTTATACGTTATACGTTATACGTTATACGTTGTACGTTATACGTTATACGTTATACGTTATACGTTATACGTTATACGTTATACGTTATACGTTATACGTTATACGTTATACGTTATACGTTATACGTTATACGTTATACGTTATACGTTATACGTTATACGTTATACGTTATACGTTATACGTTATACGTTATACGTTATACTTTATACGTTATACGTTATACGTCACACGTTATACGTTGTACGTCACACGTAATACGTTATACGTTACACGTTATACGTTATACGTTATACGTTATACGTTATACGTCACACGTTATACGTTATACGTTACACGTTATACGTTATACGTTATACGTTATATGTTATACGTTATACGTTATACGTTATACGTTATACGTTATACGTTATACGTTATACGTCACACGTTATACGTTATAAGTTACACGTTATACGTTATACGTTTCACGTTATACGTTATACGTTATACGTTATACGTTATACGTTATACGTTATACGTTAGACGTTATACGTTATACGTTATACGTTATACGTTATACGTTATACGTTATACGTCCTTCGTTACACGTTATACGTCCTTCGTTACACGTTATACGTCCTTCGTTACACGTTATACGTAATACGTTATTCGTTATACGTTATACGTTACACGTTATACGTTATACGTTATACGTTAAACGTTATACGTTATACGTTTTACGTTATACGTTTTACGTTATACGTTATACGTTATACGTTATACGTTATACGTTACACGTTATGCGTTATACGTTATACGTTATACGTTATACGTTATACGTTATACGTTATACGTTATAGGTTACACGTTATACGTTATACGTTATACGTTATACGTTATACGTTGTACGTTATACGTTATACGTTATACGTTATACGTTTTACGTTATACGTTATACGTTATACGTTATACGTTATACGTTATGCGTTATACGTTACACGTTATACGTTATTCGTTATACGTTATACATTACACGTTATACGTTATACGTTATACGTTATACGTTATACGTTATACGTTATACGTTATACGTTATACGTTATACGTTATACGTTATAGGTTACACGTTATACGTTATACGTTATACGTTATACGTTATACGTTGTACGTTATACGTTATACGTTATACGTTATACGTTTTACGTTATACGTTATACGTTATACGTTATACGTTATACGTCACACGTTATACGTTACACGTTACACGTTATTCGTTACACGTTATACGTTATACGGTATACGTCATACGTTATACGTTATACGTTATACTTTATACGTTATACGTTATACGTTACACGTTATACGTTGTACGTCACACATAATACGTTATACGTTACACGTTATACGTTATACGTTATACGTTATACGTTATACGTTATACGTTATACGTTATACGCTATACGTTATACGTTATACGTTATACGTTATACTTTATACGTTATACGTTATACGTTATAGGTTATACGTTACACGCTATACGTTATACGTTATACGTTATACGTTATACGTTATACGTTATACGTTATACGTTATACGTTATACGTTATACGTTATACGTTATACGTTATACGTTATACGTTATACGTTATACGTTATACGTTATACGTTATACGTTATACGTTATACGTTATACGTTATACGTTATACGTCATACTTTATACGTTATACGTTATACGTCACACGTTATACGTTATACGTCACACGTAATACGTTATACGTTACACGTTATACGTTATACGTTATACGTTATACGTTATACGTCACACGTTATACGTTATACGTTACACGTTATACGTTATACGTTATACGTTATACGTTATACGTTATACGTCCATCGTTACACGTTATACGTTATACTTTATACGTTATACGTCATAGGTTACACGATACACGTTATACGTTATACGTTATACGTTATACGTTATACGTTATACGTTATACGTTATACGTTATACGTAATATGTAATACGTTATAAGTTTTACATTATTCGTTATACGTTCTTCGTTACACGTTGTACGCTATACGTTATGCGTTATACGTTCTACGTTGTACGTTATACGTTATACGTTCTACGTTATACGTTATACGTTACACGTTATACGTTACACGTTATACGTAATACGATATACGTTATACGTTATACGTTATACGTTATACGTTATACGTTATACGTTATACGTTATACGTTATACGTTACACGTTATACGTTACACGTTATACGTTATACGTTATACGTTATACGTTATACGTTATACGTTATACGTTATACGTTATACGTTATACGTTTTACGTTATACGTTCTTCGTTACACGTTATACGTTATACGTTATACGTTATACGTTATACGTTATACGTTATACGTTATACGTTATACGTTATACGTTATACGTTATACGTTATACGTTATACGTTATACGTTATACGTTATACGTTATACGTTACACGTTATACGTTACACGTTATACGTTATACGTTATACGTTATACGTTATACGTTATACGTTATACGTTATACGTTATACGTTATACGTTATACGTCACACGTCATACGTTACACGTCATACGTTACACGATACACGTTATACGTTATACGTTATACGTCATAGCTTACACGATACACGTTATACGTTATACGTTATACGTCATAGCTTACACGATACACGTTATACGTTATACGTTATACGATACACGTTATACGTTATACGTTACACATTATACGTTATACGTTACACGTTATACGTTATACGTTATACGTTATACGTTATACGTTTTACGTTATACGTTCTTCGTTACACGTTATACGCTATACGTTATACGTTATACGTTATACGTTATACGTTATACGTTATACGTTATACGTTATACGTTATACGTTATACGTTATACGTTATACGTTATACGTTATACGTTATACGTTATACGTTACACGTTATACGTTATACGTTATACGTTATACGTTATACGTTATACGTTATACGTTATACGTTATACGTTATACGTTATACGTTATAGGTTACACGTTATACGTTATACGTTATACGTTATACGTTATACGTTGTACGTTATACGTTATACGTTATACGCTATACGTTTTACGTTATACGTTATACGTTATACGTTATATGTTATACGTTATACGTTATACGTTATACGTTATACGTTATACGTTATACGTTATACGTTATACGTTAGACGTTATACGTTATACGTTATACGTTATACGTTATACGTTATACGTTATACGTCCTTCGTTACACGTTATACGTCCTTCGTTACACGTTATACGTCCTTCGTTACACGTTATACGTAATACGTTATTCGTTATACGTTATACGTTACACGTTATACGTTATACGTTATACGTTAAACGTTATACGTTATACGTTTTACGTTATACGTTTTACGTTATACGTTATACGTTATACGTTATACGTTATACGTTACACGTTATGCGTTATACGTTATACGTTATACGTTATACGTTATACGTTATACGTTATACGTTATAGGTTACACGTTATACGTTATACGTTATACGTTATACGTTATACGTTGTACGTTATACGTTATACGTTATACGTTATACGTTTTACGTTATACGTTATACGTTATACGTTATACGTTATACGTTATGCGTTATACGTTACACGTTATACGTTATTCGTTATACGTTATACATTACACGTTATACGTTATACGTTATACGTTATACGTTATACGTTATACGTTATACGTTATACGTTATACGTTATACGTTATACGTTATACGTTATAGGTTACACGTTATACGTTATACGTTATACGTTATACGTTATACGTTGTACGTTATACGTTATACGTTATACGTTATACGTTTTACGTTATACGTTATACGTTATACGTTATACGTTATACGTCACACGTTATACGTTACACGTTACACGTTATTCGTTACACGTTATACGTTATACGGTATACGTCATACGTTATACGTTATACGTTATACTTTATACGTTATACGTTATACGTTACACGTTATACGTTGTACGCCACACGTAATACGTTATACGTTACACGTTATACGTTATACGTTATACGTTATACGTTATACGTTATACGTTATACGTTATACGCTATACGTTATACGTTATACGTTATACGTTATACTTTATACGTTATACGTTATACGTTATACGTTATACGTTACACGCTATACGTTATACGTTATACGTTATACGTTATACGTTATACGTTATACGTTATACGTTATACGTTATACGTTATACGTTATACGTTATACGTTATACGTTATACGTTATACGTTATACGTTATACGTTATACGTTATACGTTATACGTTATACGTTATACGTTATACGTTATACGTTATACGTTATACGTCATACTTTATACGTTATACGTTATACGTCACACGTTATACGTTATACGTCACACGTAATACGTTATACGTTACACGTTATACGTTATACGTTATACGTTATACGTTATACGTCACACGTTATACGTTATACGTTACACGTTATACGTTATACGTTATACGTTATACGTTATACGTTATACGTTATACGTTATACGTTATACGTTATACGTTATACGTTATACGTTATACGTTATACGTTATACGTTATACGTTATACGTTATACGTTATACGTCCATCGTTACACGTTATACGTTATACTTTATACGTTATACGTCATAGGTTACACGATACACGTTATACGTTATACGTTATACGTTATACGTTATACGTTATACGTTATACGTTATACGTTATACGTTATACGTAATATGTAATACGTTATAAGTTTTACATTATTCGTTATACGTTCTTCGTTACACGTTGTACGCCATACGTTATGCGTTATACGTTCTACGTTGTACGTTATACGTTATACGTTCTACGTTCTACGTTATACGTTATACGTTACACGTTATACGTTACACGTTATACGTAATACGATATACGTTATACGTTATACGTTATACGTTATACGTTATACGTTATACGTTATACGTTATACGTTATACGTTACACGTTATACGTTACACGTTATACGTTATACGTTATACGTTATACGTTATACGTTATACGTTATACGTTATACGTTATACGTTACACGTTTTACGTTATACCTTCTTCGTTACACGTTATACGTTATACGTTATACGTTATACGTTATACGTTATACGTTATACGTTATACGTTATACGTTATACGTTATACGTTATACGTTATACGTTATACGTTATACGTTATACGTTATACGTTATACGTTATACGTTATACGTTATACGTTACACGTTATACGTTACACGTTATACGTTATACGTTATACGTTATACGTTATACGTTATACGTTATACGTTATACGTTATACGTTATACGTTATACGTCACACGTCATACGTTACACGTCATAGCTTACACGATACACGTTATACGTTATACGTTATACGTCATAGCTTACACGATACACGTTATACGTTATACGTTATACGTCATAGCTTACACGATACACGTTATACGTTATACGTTATACGATACACGTTATACGTTATACGTTACACATTATACGTTATACGTTACACGTTATACGTTATACGTTATACGTTATACGTTATACGTTTTACGTTATACGTTCTTCGTTACACGTTATACGCTATACGTTATACGTTATACGTTATACGTTATACGTTATACGTTATACGTTATACGTTATACGTTATACGTTATACGTTATACGTTATACGTTATACGTTATACGTTATACGTTACACGTTATACGTTATACGTTATACGTTATACGTTATACGTTATACGTTATACGTTATACGTTATACGTTATACGTTATAGGTTACACGTTATACGTTATACGTTATACGTTATACGTTATACGTTGTACGTTATACGTTATACGTTATACGCTATACGTTTTACGTTATACGTTATACGTTATACGTTATACGTTATACGTTATGCGTTATACGTTACACGTTATACGTTATTCGTTATACGTTATACATTACACGTTATACGTTATACGTTATACGTTAAACGTTATACGTTATACGTTTTACGTTATACGTTATACGTTATACGTTATACGTTATACGTTATACGTTATACGTTATACGTTACACGTTATACGTTATACGTTATACGTTATACGTTATACGTTATACGTTATACGTCACACGTTATACGTTATACGTTACACGTTATACGTTATACGTTATACGTTATACGTTATACGTTATACGTTATACGTTATACGTTATACGTTATACGTTATACGTTATACGTTATACGTTATACGTTATACGTTATACGTTATACGTTATACGTTATACGTTATACGTCCATCGTTACACGTTATACGTTATACTTTATACGTTATACGTCATAGGTTACACGATACACGTTATACGTTATACGTTATACGTTATACGTTATACGTTATACGTTATACGTTATACGTTATACGTAATATGTAATACGTTATAAGTTTTACATTATTCGCTATACGTTCTTCGTTACACGTTGTACGCCATACGTTATGCGTTATACGTTCTACGTTGTACGTTATACGTTATACGTTCTACGTTATACGTTATACGTAATACGATATACGTTATACGTTATACGTTATACGTTATACGTTATACGTTATACGTTATACGTTATACGTTATACGTTATACGTTATACGTTATACGTTATACGTTATACGTTATACGTTACACGTTATACGTTACACGTTATACGTTACACGTTATACGTTATACGTTATACGTTATACGTTATACGTTATACGTTATACGTTATACGTTATACGTTATACGTTATACGTCACACGTCATACGTTACACGTCATAGCTTACACGATACACGTTATACGTTATACGTTATACGTCATAGCTTACACGATACACGTTATACGTTATACGTTATACGATACACGTTATACGTTATACGTTACACATTATACGTTATACGTTACACGTTATACGTTATACGTTATACGTTATACGTTATACGTTTTACGTTATACGTTCTTCGTTACACATTATACGCCATACGTTATACGTTATACGTTATACGTTATACGTTATACGTTATACGTTATACGTTATACGTTATACGTTATACGTTATACGTTATACGTTATACGTTATACGTTATACGTTATACGTTACACGTTATACGTTATACGTTATACGTTATACGTTATACTTTATACGTTATACGTTATACGTTATACGTTATACGTTATAGGTTGCACGTTATACGTTATACGTTATACGTTATACGTTATACGTTGTACGTTATACGTTATACGTTATACGCTATACGTTTTACGTTATACGTTATACGTTATACGTTATACGTTATACGTTATGCGTTATACGTTACACGTTATACGTTATTCGTTATACGTTATACATTACACGTTATACGTTGTACGTTATACGTTAAACGTTATACGTTATACGTTTTACGTTATACGTTATACGTTATACGTTATACGTTATACGTTATACGTTATACGTTATACGTTATACGTTACACGTTATACGTTATACGTTATACGTTATACGTTATACGTTATACGTTATACGTTATTGGTTATAGGTTACACGTTATACGTTATACGTTATACGTTATACGTTATACGTTGTACGTTATACGTTATACGTTATACGTTATACGTTTTACGTTATACGTTATACGTTATACGTTATACGTTATACGTCACACGTTATACGTTACACGTTACACGTTATTCGTTACACGTTATACGTTATACGGTATACGTTATACGATATACGTTATACGTTATACTTTATACGTTATACGTTATACGTTACACGTTATACGTTGTACGTCACACGTAATACGTTATACGTTACACGTTATACGTTATACGTTATACGTTATACGTTATACGTTATACGTTGTACGTTATACGCTATACGTTATACGTTATACGTTATACGTTATACTTTATACGTTATACGTTATACGTTATACGTTATACGTTACACGTTATACGTTATACGTTATACGTTATACGTTATACGTTATACGTTATACGTTATACGTTATACGTTATACGTTATACGTTATACGTTATACGTTATACGTTATACGTTATACGTTATACGTTATACGTTATACGTTATACGTTATACGTTATACGTTATACTTTATACGTTATACGTTATACGTTATACGTTATACGTTATACGTTATACGTTATACGTTATACGTTATACGTTATACGTTATACGTTATACGTTATACGTTATACGTTATACGTTATACGTTATACGTTATACGTTATACGTTATACGTTATACGTTATACGTTATACGTTATACGTTATACGTCCTTTGTTACACGTTATACGTTATACTTTATACGTTATACGTCATAGGTTACACGATACACGTTATACGTTATACGTTATACGTTATACGTTATACGTTATACGTTATACGTTATACGTTATACGTTATACGTTATACGTTATACGTTATACGTTATACGTTATACGTTATTCGTCCTTCGTTACACGTTATACGTTATACTTTATACGTTATACGTCATAGGCTACACGATACACGTTATACGTTATACGTTATACGTTATACGTTATACGTTATACGTTATACGTTATACGTTATACGTTATACGTTATACGTTATACGTTATACGTTATAGGTTACATGTCATAGCTTACACGATACACGTTATACGTTATACGTTATACGTCATAGCTTACACGATACACGTTATACGTTATACGTTATACGTCATAGCTTACACGATACACGTTATACGTTATACGTTATACGTTACACGTTATACGTTATACGTTACACATTATACGTTATACGTTACACGTTATACGTTATACGTTATACGTTATACGTTATACGTTTTACGTTATACGTTCTTCGTTACACGTTATACGTTATACGTTATACGTTATACGTTAAACGTTATACGTTATACGTTGTACGTTATACGTTATACGTTATACGTTATACGTTATACGTTATACGTTATACGTTATACGTTATACGTCCATCGTTACACGTTATACGTTATACTTTATACGTTATACGTCATAGGTTACACGATACACGTTATACGTTATACGTTATACGTTATACGTTATACGTTATACGTTATACGTTATACGGTTTTACGTTATACGTTATACGTAATATGTAATACGTTATAAGTTTTACATTATTCGTTATACGTTCTTCGTTACACGTTGTACATCATACGTTATGCGTTATACGTTCTACGTTGTACGTTATACGTTATACGTTCTACGTTATACGTTATACGTAATACGATATACGTTATACGTTATACGTTATACGTTATACGTTATACGTTATACGTTATACGTCACACGTCATACGTTACACGTCATAGCTTACACGATACACGTTATACGTTATACGTCATAGCTTACACGATACACGTTATACGTTATACGTTATACGTCATAGCTTACACGATACACGTTATACGTTATACGTTATACGTTACACGTTATACGTTATACGTTACACATTATACGTTATACGTTACACGTTATACGTTATACGTTATACGTTATACGTTATACGTTTTACGTTATACGTTCTTCGTTACACGTTATACGCTATACGTTATACGTTATACGTTATACGTTATACGTTATACGTTATACGTTATACGTTATACGTTATACGTTATACGTTATACGTTATACGTTATACGTTATACGTTATACGTTATACGTTATACGTTATACGTTATACGTTACACGTTATACGTTATACGTTATACGTTATACGTTATACGTTATACGTTATACGTTATACGTTATACGTTATAGGTTACACGTTATACGTTATACGTTATACGTTATACGTTATACGTTGTACGTTATACGTTATACGTTATACGCTATACGTTTTACGTTATACGTTATACGTTATACGTTATACGTTATACGTTATGCGTTATACGTTACACGTTATACGTTATTCGTTATACGTTATACATTACACGTTATACGTTATACGTTATACGTTAAACGTTATACGTTATACGTTTTACGTTATACGTTATACGTTATACGTTATACGTTATACGTTATACTTTATACGTTATACGTTATACGTTACACGTTATACGTTGTACGTCACACGTAATACGTTATACGTTACACGTTATACGTTATACGTTATACGTTATACGTTATACGTTATACGTTGTACGTTATACGCTATACGTTGTACGTTATACGTTATACGTTATACTTTATACGTTATACGTTATACGTTATACGTTATACGCTACACGTTATACGTTATACGTTATACGTTATACGTTATACGTTATACGTTATACGTTATTGGTTATAGGTTACACGTTATACGTTATACGTTATACGTTATACGTTATACGTTGTACGTTATACGTTATACGTTACACGTTATACGTTTTACGTTATACGTTATACGTTATACGTTATACGTTATACGTCACACGATATACGTTACACGTTACACGTTATTCGTTACACGTTATACGTTATACGGTATACGTTATACGTTATACGTTATACGTTATACTTTATACGTTATACGTTATACGTTACACGTTATACGTTGTACGTCACACGTAATACGTTATACGTTACACGTTATACGTTATACGTTATACGTTATACGTTATACGTTATACGTTGTACGTTATACGCTATACGTTGTACGTTATACGTTATACGTTATACTTTATACGTTATACGTTATACGTTATACGTTATACGTTACACGTTATACGTTATACGTTATACGTTATACGTTATACGTTATACGTTATACGTTATACGTTATACGTTATACGTTATACGTTATACGTTATACGTTATACGTTATACGTCCTTCGTTACACGTTATACGTTATACTTTATACGTTACACGTCATAGGCAACACGATACACGTTATACGTTATACGTTATACGTTATACGTTATACGTTATACGTTATACGTTATACGTTATACGTTATACGTTATACGTTATACGTTATAGGTTACACGTTATACGTTATACGTTATACGTTATACGTTATACGTTATACGTTATACGTTATACGTTATACGCTATACGTTATACGTTATACGTTATACGTTATACTTTATACGTTATACGTTATACGTTATACGTTATACGTTACACGCTATACGTTATACGTTATACGTTATACGTTATACGTTATACGTTATACGTTATACGTTATACGTTATACGTTATACGTCCTTCGTTACACGTTATACGTCCTTCGTTACACGTTATACGTCCTTCGTTACACGTTATACGTAATACGTTATACGTTATACGTTATACGTTATACGTTATACGTTATACGTTATGCGTTATACGTTACACGTTATACGTTATTCGTTATACGTTATACGTTACACGTTATACGTTATACGTTATACGTTATACGTTAAACGTTATACGTTATACGTTTTACGTTATACGTTTTACGTTATACGTTATACGTTATACGTTACACGTTATACGTTACACGTTATACGTTATACGTTATACGTTATACGTTAGACGTTATACGTTAGACGTTATACGTTATACGTTATGCGTTATACGTTACACGTTATACGTTATTCGTTATACGTTATACGTTACACGTTATACGTTATACGTTATACGTTATACGTTATACGTTATACGCTATACGTTGTACGTTATACGTTATACGTTATACTTTATACGTTATACGTTATACGTTATACGTTATACGTTACACGTTATACGTTATACGTTATACGTTATACGTTATACGTTATACGTTATACGTTATACGTTATACGTTATACGTTATACGTTATACGTTATACGTTATACGTTATACGTTATACGTTATACGTTATACGTTATACGTTATACGTTGTACGTTATACGTTATACGTTATACGCTATACGTTTTACGTTATACGTTATACGTTATACGTTATACGTTATACGTTATACGTAATATGTAATACGTTATAAGTTTTACATTATTCGTTATACGTTCTTCGTTACACGTTGTACATCATACGTTATGCGTTATACGTTCTACGTTGTACGTTATACGTTATACGTTCTACGTTATACGTTATACGTAATACGATATACGTTATACGTTATACGTTATACGTTATACGTTATACGTTATACGTTATACGTTATACGTCACACGTCATACGTTACACGTCATAGCTTACACGATACACGTTATACGTTATACGTCATAGCTTACACGATACACGTTATACGTTATACGTTATACGTCATAGCTTACACGATACACGTTATACGTTATACGTTATACGTCATAGCTTACACGATACACGTTATACGTTATACGTTATACGTTACACGTTATACGTTATACGTTACACATTATACGTTATACGTTACACGTTATACGTTATACGTTATACGTTATACGTTATACGTTTTACGTTATACGTTCTTCGTTACACGTTATACGCTATACGTTATACGTTATACGTTATACGTTATACGTTATACGTTATACGTTATACGTTATACGTTATACGTTATACGTTATACGTTATACGTTATACGTTATACGTTATACGTTATACGTTATACGTTATACGTTACACGTTATACGTTATACGTTATACGTTATACGTTATACGTTATACGTTATACGTTATACGTTATACGTTATAGGTTACACGTTATACGTTATACGTTATACGTTATACGTTATACGTTGTACGTTATACGTTATACGTTATACGCTATACGTTTTACGTTATACGTTATACGTTATACGTTATACGTTATACGTTATGCGTTATACGTTACACGTTATACGTTATTCGTTATACGTTATACATTACACGTTATACGTTATACGTTATACGTTAAACGTTATACGTTATACGTTTTACGTTATACGTTATACGTTATACGTTATACGTTATACGTTATACTTTATACGTTATACGTTATACGTTACACGTTATACGTTGTACGTCACACGTAATACGTTATACGTTACACGTTATACGTTATACGTTATACGTTATACGTTATACGTTATACGTTGTACGTTATACGCTATACGTTGTACGTTATACGTTATACGTTATACTTTATACGTTATACGTTATACGTTATACGTTATACGCTACACGTTATACGTTATACGTTATACGTTATACGTTATACGTTACACGTTATACGTTATTGGTTATAGGTTACACGTTATACGTTATACGTTATACGTTATACGTTATACGTTGTACGTTATACGTTATACGTTATACGTTATACGTTTTACGTTATACGTTATACGTTATACGTTATACGTTATACGTCACACGATATACGTTACACGTTACACGTTATTCGTTACACGTTATACGTTATACGGTATACGTTATACGTTATACGTTATACGTTATACTTTATACGTTATTCGTTATACGTTACACGTTATACGTTGTACGTCACACGTAATACGTTATACGTTACACGTTATACGTTATACGTTATACGTTATACGTTATACGTTATACGTTGTACGTTATACGCTATACGTTGTACGTTATACGTTATACGTTATACTTTATACGTTATACGTTATACGTTATACGTTATACGTTACACGTTATACGTTATACGTTATACGTTATACGTTATACGTTATACGTTATACGTTATACGTTATACGTTATACGTTATACGTTATACGTTATACGTTATACGTTATACGTCCTTCGTTACACGTTATACGTTATACTTTATACGTTACACGTCATAGGCAACACGATACACGTTATACGTTATACGTTATACGTTATACGTTATACGTTATACGTTATACGTTATACGTTATACGTTATACGTTATACGTTATACGTTATAGGTTACACGTTATACGTTATACGTTATACGTTATACGTTATACGTTATACGTTATACGTTATACGTTATACGCTATACGTTATACGTTATACGTTATACGTTATACTTTATACGTTATACGTTATACGTTATACGTTATACGTTACACGCTATACGTTATACGTTATACGTTATACGTTATACGTTATACGTTATACGTTATACGTTATACGTTATACGTTATACGTCCTTCGTTACACGTTATACGTCCTTCGTTACACGTTATACGTCCTTCGTTACACGTTATACGTAATACGTTATACGTTATACGTTATACGTTATACGTTATACGTTATACGTTATGCGTTATACGTTACACGTTATACGTTATTCGTTATACGTTATACGTTACACGTTATACGTTATACGTTATACGTTATACGTTAAACGTTATACGTTATACGTTATACGTTTTACGTTATACGTTTTACGTTATACGTTATACGTTATACGTTACACGTTATACGTTACACGTTATACGTTATACGTTATACGTTATACGTTAGACGTTATACGTTAGACGTTATACGTTATACGTTATGCGTTATACGTTACACGTTATACGTTATTCGTTATACGTTATACGTTACACGTTATACGTTATACGTTATACGTTATACGTTATACGTTATACGTTATACGTTATACGTTATACGTTATAGGTTACACGTTATACGTTATACGTTATACGTTGTACGTTATACGTTGTACGTTATACGTTATACGTTATACGTTATACGTTATACGTTATACGTTATAGGTTACACGTTATGCGTTATACGTTATACGTTGTACGTTATACGTTATACGTTATACGTTATACGTTATACGTTATACGTTATACGTTGTACGTTATACGTTATACGTTGTACGTTATACGTTATACGTTACACGCTATACGTTATACGTTATACGTTATACGTTACACGTTATACGTTACACGTTATACGTTATACGTTATACGTTATACGTTATACGTTATACGTTATACGTTATACGTTATACGTTATACGTTATGCGTTATACGTTACACGTTATACGTTATTCGTTATACGTTATACGTTACACGTTATACGTTATACGTTATACGTTAAACGTTATACGTTATACGTTTTACGTTATACGTTTTACGTTATACGTTATACGTTATACGTTATACGTTATACGTTATACTTTATACGTTATACGTTATACGTCACACGTTATACGTTATACGTCACACGTAATACGTTATACGTTACACGTTATACGTTATACGTTATACGTTATACGTTATACGTCACACGTTATACGTTATACGTTACACGTTATACGTTATACGTTATACGTTATACGTTATACGTTATACGTTATACGTTATACGTTATACGTTATACGTTATACGTTATACGTTATACGTTATACGTTATACGTCCATCGTTACACGTTATACGTTATACTTTATACGTTATACGTCATAGGTTACACGATACACGTTATACGTTATACGTTATACGTTATACGTTATACGTTATACGTTATACGTTATACGTAATATGTAATACGTTATAAGTTTTACATTATTCGTTATACGTTCTTCGTTACACGTTGTACGTCATACGTTATGCGTTATACGTTCTACGTTGTACGTTATACGTTATACGTTAAACGTTATACGTTATACGTTTTACGTTATACGTTTTACGTTATACGTTATACGTTATACGTTATACGTTATACGTTATACGTCACACGTTATACGTTATACGTTACACGTTATACGTTATACGTTACACGTTATACGTTATACGTTATACGTTATACGTTATACGTTATACCTTATACGTTAGACGTTATATGTTATACGTTATACGTTATACGTTATACGTTATACGTTATACGTCCTTCGTTACACGTTATACGTCCTTCGTTACACGTTATACGTTCTTCGTTACACGTTATACGTAATACGTTATACGTTATACGTTATACGTTATACGTTTTACGTTATACGTTATACGTTATACGTTATACGTTATACGTCACACGTTGTACGTTACACGTTACACGTTATTCGTTACACGTTATACGTTATACGGTATACGTTATACGTTATACGTTATACGTTATACTTTATACGTTATACGTTATACGATACACGTTATACGTTGTACGTCACACGTAATACGTTATACGTTACACGTTATACGTTATACGTTATACGTTATACGTTATACGTTATACGTTATACGTTATACGTTATACGTTATACGTTATACTTTATACGTTATACGTTATACGTTATACGTTATACGTTACACGCTATACGTTATACGTTATACGTTATACGTTACACGTTATACGTTACACGTTATACGTTATACGTTATACGTTATACGTTATACGTTATACGTTATACGTTATACGTTATACGTTATACGTTATACGTTATACGTTATACGTTATACGTTATGCGTTATACGTTACACGTTATACGTTATTCGTTATACGTTATACGTTACACGTTATACGTTATACGTTATACGTTAAACGTTATACGTTATACGTTTTACGTTATACGTTTTACGTTATACGTTATACGTTATACGTTATACGTTATACGTTATACTTTATACGTTATACGTTATACGTCACACGTTATACGTTATACGTCACACGTAATACGTTATACGTTACACGTTATACGTTATACGTTATACGTTATACGTTATACGTCACACGTTATACGTTATACGTTACACGTTATACGTTATACGTTATACGTTATACGTTATACGTTATACGTTATACGTTATACGTTATACGTTATACGTTATACGTTATACGTTATACGTTATACGTTATACGTTATACGTCCATCGTTACACGTTATACGTTATACTTTATACGTTATACGTCATAGGTTACACGATACACGTTATACGTTATACGTTATACGTTATACGTTATACGTTATACGTTATACGTTATACGTAATATGTAATACGTTATAAGTTTTACATTATTCGTTATACGTTCTTCGTTACACGTTGTACGTCATACGTTATGCGTTATACGTTCTACGTTGTACGTTATACGTTATACGTTAAACGTTATACGTTATACGTTTTACGTTATACGTTTTACGTTATACGTTATACGTTATACGTTATACGTTATACGTTATACGTCACACGTTATACGTTATACGTTACACGTTATACGTTATACGTTACACGTTATACGTTATACGTTATACGTTATACGTTATACGTTATACCTTATACGTTAGACGTTATATGTTATACGTTATACGTTATACGTTATACGTTATACGTTATACGTCCTTCGTTACACGTTATACGTCCTTCGTTACACGTTATACGTCCTTCGTTACACGTTATACGTAATACGTTATACGTTATACGTTATACGTTATACGTTTTACGTTATACGTTATACGTTATACGTTATACGTTATACGTCACACGTTGTACGTTACACGTTACACGTTATTCGTTACACGTTATACGTTATACGGTATACGTTATACGTTATACGTTATACGTTATACTTTATACGTTATACGTTATACGATACACGTTATACGTTGTACGTCACACGTAATACGTTATACGTTACACGTTATACGTTATACGTTATACGTTATACGTTATACGTTATACGTTATACGTTATACGCTATACGTTATACGTTATACGTTATACGTTATACTTTATACGTTATACGTTATACGTTATACGTTATACGTTACACGCTATACGTTATACGTTATACGTTATACGTTATACGTTATACGTTATACGTTATACGTTATACGTTATACGTTATACATTATACGTTATACGTTATACGTTATACGTTATACGTTATACGTTATACGTTATACGTTATACGTTATACGTTATACGTTATACG
The DNA here is from genome assembly GCF_051014685.1 of Ptiloglossa arizonensis. Lineage (NCBI taxonomy): Eukaryota > Metazoa > Arthropoda > Insecta > Hymenoptera > Colletidae > Ptiloglossa > Ptiloglossa arizonensis. The sequence continues at coordinate 452,100 of NW_027478637.1, read as the reverse complement.
TTATACGTTATACGTTATACGTTATACTTTATACTTTATACGTCGTACACGTCACACGTTATACGTTATACGTCACACGTAATACGTTATACGTTACACGTTATACGTTATACGTTATACGTCACACGTTATACGTTATACGTTACACGTTATACGTTATACGTTATACGTTATACGTTATACGTTATACGTTATACGTTATACGTTATACGTTATACGTTATACGTTATACGTTATACGTTATACGTTATACGTTATACGTTATACGTTATACGTTATACGTTATACGTTATACGTTCTTCGTTACACGTTATACGTTATACGTCATAGGTTACACGTTACACGTTACACGATACACGTTATACGTTATACGTTATACGTTATACGTTATACGTTATACGTTTTACGTTATACGTTCTTCGTTACACGTTATACGTTATACGTTATACGTTATACGTTATACGTTATACGTTATACGTTATACGTTATACGTTATACGTTATACGTTATACGTTATACGTTATACGTTATACTTTATACGTTATACGTTATACGTTATACGTTATACGTTACACGCTATACGTTATACGTTATACGTTATACGTTATACGTTATACGTTATACGTTATACGTTTATACGTTATACGTTATACGTTATACGTTATACGTTATACGTTATACGTTATACGTTATACGTCACACGTTATACGTTATACGTCACACGTTATACGTTACACGTTACACGTTATTCGTTACACGTTATACGTTATACGGTATACGTTATACGTTATACGTTATACGTTATACTTTATACGTTATACGTTATACGATACACGTTATACGTTGTACGTCACACGTAATACGTTATACGTTACACGTTATACGTTATACGTTATACGTTATACGTTATACGTTATACGTTATACGTTATACGCTATACGATATACGTTATACGTTATACGTTATACGTTATACGTTACACGTTATACGTTATACGTTATATGTTATACGTTATACGTTATACGTTATACGTTATACGTTATACGTTATACGTTATACGTTATACGTTATACGTTATACGTTATACGTTATACGTTATACGTTATACGTTATACGTTATACTTTATACGTTATACGTTATACGTTATACGTTATACGTTATACGTTATACGTTACACGTTACACGTTATTCGTTACACGTTATACGTTATACGGTATACGTTATACGTTATACGTTATACGTTATACTTTATACGTTATACGTTATACGATACACGTTATACGTTGTACGTCACACGTAATACGTTATACGTTACACGTTATACGTTATACGTTATACGTTATACGTTATACGTTATACGTTATACGTTATACTTTATACGTTATACGTTATACGTTATACGTTATACGTTATACGTTATACGTTATACGTTATACGTTATACGTTACACGTTACACGTTATTCGTTACACGTTATACGTTATACGGTATACGTTATACGTTATACGTTATACGTTATACTTTATACGTTATACGTTATACGATACACGTTATACGTTGTACGTCACACGTAATACGTTATACGTTACACGTTATACGTTATACGTTATACGTTATACGTTATACGTTATACGTTATACGTTATACGCTATACGTTATACGTTATACGTTATACGTTATACTTTATACGTTATACGTTATACGTTATACGTTATACGTTACACGCTATACGTTATACGTTATACGTTATACGTTATACGTTATACGTTATACGTTATACGTTATACGTTATACGTTATACGTTATACGTTATACGTTATACGTTATACGTTATACGTTATACGTTATACGTTATACGTTATACGTTATACGTTATACGTTATACGTTATACGTTATACGTTATACGCTATTCGTTATACGTTATACGTTATACGTTATACGTTATACTTTACACGTTATACGTCATATGTTATACGTTATACGTTATACGTTATACGTCATACGTTATACGTTATACGTTATACTTTATACGTTATACGTTATATGTTATACGTTATACGTTATACGTTATACGTCATACGTTATACGTTACACGTTATACGTTCTTCGTTATGCGTTGTACGTTATACGTTGTGCGTTATATGTTACACGTTATATGTTATTCGTTATACGTTATACGTTATACGTAATACGTTATACGTTATACGTTATACGTTATACCTTACACGTTATACGTTATACGTTATACGTTATACGTTATACGTTATACGTTATACGTTATACGTTATACGTTATACGTTATACGTTATTCGTTATACGTTATACGTTATACGTTATACGTTATACGTAATACGTTATACGTTATACGTTATACGTTATACGTTATACGTTATACGTTATACGTTATACGTTACACGTTATACGTTAGACGTTATACGTTATACGTTATACGTTATACGTTATACGTTATACGTTATACCTTATACGTTATACGTTATACGTTACATGTTATACGTTATACGTTATACGTTATACGTTATACGTTATACGTTATACGTTACACGTTATACGTTATACGTCACACGTTATACGTTATACGTTATTCGTTATACGTTATACGTTATACGTTATACGTTATACGGAATACGTTATACGTTATACGTTATACGTCATACGTTATACGTTATACGTTATATGTTACACGTTATACGTAATATGTAATACGTTATACGATTTACGTTATTCGTTATACGTTCTTCGTTATCCGTTGTACGTTATACGTTGTGCGTTATACGTTATACGTTATACGTGATACGTTATACGTTATACGTTATACGTTATACGTTATACGTTATACGTTATATGTTATACGTTATACGTTATACGTTATACGTTATACGTTATACGTTATACGTTATACGTTATACGTTATACGTTATACGTTATACGTTATACGTTATATAATACTTTATACGTTATACGTTACACGTTACACGTTGTACGTTATACGTCACACGTAATACGTTATACGTTACACGTTATACGTTATACCTTATACGTTATACGTTATACGTTATACGTTATACGTTATACGTTATACGTTATACGTTATACGTTATACGTTATACGTTATACGTTATACGTAATACGTTACACGTTATACGTCATAGCTTACACGATACACGTTATACGTCATACGTTATACGTTACACGTTATACGTCACACGTTATACGTTATACGTTACACGTTATACGTTATACGTTATACGTTATACGTTATGCGTTATACGTTATACGTTATACGTTATACGTTATACGTTATACGTTATACGTTACACGTTATACGTTATACGTTTCACGTTATACGTTATACGTTATACGTTATACGTTATACGTTATACGTTATACGTTATACGTTATACGTTATACGTTATACGTTATACGTTATACGTTACACGTTATACGTTACACGTTATACGTTACACGTTATACGTTATACCTTATACGTTATACGTTATACGTTATACGTTATACGTTAAACGTTATACGTTATACGTTACACGTTATACGTTATACGTTACACGTTATACGTTATACGTTATACGTTATACGTTATACGTTATACGTTATACGTTATATGTTATACGTTACACGTTATACGTTATACCTTATACGTTATACGTTATACGTTATACGTTATACGTTATACGTTAAACGTTATACGTTATACGTTATACGTTAAACGTTACACGTTATACGTTACACGTTATACGTTATACGATACACGTTATACGTTATACGTTATACGTTATACGTTATACAATATACGTTATACGTTATACGTTATATGTTATACGTTATACGTTATACGTTATACGTTATACGTTATACGTTATACGTTATACGTTATACGTTATACATTATACGGTATACGATATACGTTATGCGTTATACGTTTTACGTTATTCGTTATACGTTACACGTTATACGTTATACGTTACAAGTTATACGTTATACGTTATACGTTATACGTTATACGTTATACGTTATACGTTATACGTTATACGTTATACGTTATACGTCATAGCTTACACGATACACGTTATACGTCATACGTTATACGTTACACGTTATACGTCACACGTTATACGTTATACGTTACACGTTATACGTTATACCTTATACGTTATACGTTACACGTTATACGTTATACGTTAAACGTTACACGTTATACGTTATACGTTACACGTTATACGTTATACGTTATACGTTATACGTTATACGTTATACGTTATACGTTATACGTTATACGTTATACGTTATACGTTATACGTTATACGTTATACGTTATACGTTACACGTTATACGTTATACGTTATACGTCATAGCTTACACGATACACGTTAAACGTCATACGTTATACGTTACACGTTATACGTGACACGTTATACGTTATACGTTATACGTTACACGTTATTCGTAATACATTATACGTGATACGGTATACGTTGTACGTTATACGTTATACGTTATACGTTATACGTTATTCGTTATACGGTATACGTTATACGTTGTACGTTATACGTAATACGCTTTACGTCATACGTTATACGATATACGTTATACGTTATAGGTTACACGTTATACGTTATTCTTTACACGTTATACGTTATACGTTATACGTTATACGTTATACGTTATACGTTATACGTTATACGTTATACGTTATACGTTATACGTTATACGTTATACGGTATACGTTATACGTTATACGTTATACGTTATACGTTATACGTTATACGTTATACGTTATACGTCATAGGTTATACGTTATACGTTATACGTTATACGTTATACGTTATACGTTATACGTTATTCGTTATACGGTATACGTTATACGTTGTACGTTATACGTAATACGCTTTACGTCATACGTTATACGATATACGTTATACGTTATAGGTTACACGTTATACGTTATTCTTTACACGTTATACGTTATACGTTATACGTTATACGTTATACGTTATACGTTATACGTTATACGTTATTCGTTATACGTTATACGTTATACGTTATACGTTATACGTTATACGTTATACGTAATACGTTATACGTTATACGTTATACGTTATACGTTATACGTTATACGTTATACGTTATACGTTATACGTTATACGTTATACGTTATACGTTATACGTTATACGTTATACGTTATACGTTATACGTTATACGTTATACGTTATACGTTATACGTTATACGTTATACGTTATATAATACTTTGTACGTTACACGTAACACGTTATACGTTATGCGTCACACGTAATACGTTATACGTTACACGTTATACGTTATACGTTATACGTTATACGTTATACGTTATACGTTATACGTTACACCTTATACGTCACACGTTATACGTTATACGTTACACGTTATACGTTATACGTTATACGTTATACGTTATACGTTATACGTTATACGTTATACGTTATACGTTATACGTTATACGTTATACGTTATCCGTTATACGTTATACGTTACACGTTATACGTTACACGTTACACGTTATACGTCACACGTTATACGTTATACGTTAGACGTTATACGTTATACGTTATACGTTATACGTTATACGTTATACGATATACGTTATACGTTATACGTTATACGTTATACGATATACGTTATACGTTATACGTTATACGTTATACGTTATACGTTATACGTTATACGTTACACGTTACACGTTATACGTCACACGTTATACGTTATACGTTAGACGTTATACGTTATACGTTATACGTTATACGTTATTCGTTATACGTTATACGTTATACGTTATACGTTATACGTTATACGTAATACGTTATACGTTATACGTAATACGTTATACGTTATACGTTATACGTTATACGTTATACGTTATACGTTATACGTTATACGTTATACGTTATACGTTATACGTTATACGTTATACGTTATACGTTATACGTTATACGTTATACGTTATACGTTATACGTTATACGTTATATAATACTTTATACGTTACACGTAACACGTTATACGTTATACGTCACACGTAATACGTTATACGTTACACGGTATACGTTATACGTTACACCTTGTACGTCACACGTTATACGTTATACGTTACACGTTATACGTTATACGTTATGCGTTATACGTTATACGTTATACGTTATACGTTATACGTTATTCGTTATACGTTATACGTTATAGGTTATACGTTATACGTAATACGTTATACGTTATACGTTATACGTCATACGTTGTACGTTACACGTTATACGTCACACGTTATACGTTATACGTTACACGTTATACGTTATACGTTATACGTTACACGTTATACGTTACACTTTATACGTTACACGTTATACGTTATACGTTATACGTTATACGTTATACGTTATACGCTATTCCTTATACGTTATACGTTATACGTTATACGTTATACGTTATACGGAATACGTTATACGTTATACGTTATACGTCATACGTTATACGTTACACGTTATACGTCACACGTTATACGTTATACGTTACACGTTATACGTTATATGTTATACGTTATACGTTATACGTTATACGTTAAACGTTATACGTTATACGTTATAAGTTATACGTTATACGTTATACGTTATACGTTACACGTTATACGTTATACGTTATACGTTATACGTTATACGTTATACGTTATACGTTATACGTTATACGTTATATGTTATACGTTATACGTAATATGTAATACGTTATACGATTTACGTTATTCGTTATACGTTATACGTTATACGTTATACGTTATACGTGATACGTTATACGTTATACGTTATACGTTATACGTTATACGATATACGTTATACGTTATACGTTATACGTTATACGTTATACGTTATACGTTATACGTTACACGTTATACGTTATACGTCACACGTTATACGTTATACGTTACACGTTATACGTTACACGTTATACGTTACACGTTATACGTTACACGTTATACGTTATACGTTATACGTTATACGTTATACGTTATACGTTATACGTTATACGTTATACGTTATACGTTATACGTTATACGTTATACGTTATACGTTATACGTTATACGTTATACGTTATACGTTACACGTTATACGTTATACGTCACACGTTATACGTTATACGTTACACGTTATACGTTATACGTTATACGTTATACGTTATACGTAATACGTTATACGTTATACGTTATACGTTATACGTTACACGTTATACGTTATACGTTATACGTCACACGTTATACGTTATACGTTACACGTTATACGTTATACGTTATACGTTATACGTTATACGATACACGTTGTACGATATACGTCACACGTTATACGTTATACGTTAGACGTTATACGTTATACGTTATACGTTATACGTTATACGTTACACGTTATACGTTACACGTTATACGTTATACGTTATACGTTATACGTTATACGTTATACGTTATACGTTATACGTTATACGTTATACGTTATACGTTATACGTTATACGTTATACGTTATACGTTATACGTTATACGTTACACGTTATACGTTATACGTCACACGTTATACGTTATACGTTACACGTTATACGTTATACGTTATACGTTATACGTTATACGTTATACGTAATACGTTATACGTTATACTTTATACGTTATACGTTATATGTTATACGTTATACGTTATACGTTATACGTCATACGTTATACGTTACACGTTATACGTTCTTCGTTATGCGTTGTACGTTATACGTTGTGCGTTATATGTTACACGTTATATGTTATTCGTTATACGTTATACGTTATACGTAATACGTTATACGTTATACGTTATACGTTATGCGTTACACGTTATACGTTATACGTTATACGTCACACGTTATACGTTATACGTTACACGTTATACGTTATACGTTATACGTTATACGTTATACGTTACACGTTGTACGATATACGTCACACGTTATACGTTATACGTTAGACGTTATACGTTATACGTTATACGTTATACGTCATACGTTATACGTTACACGTTATACGTTCTTCGTTATGCGTTGTACGTTATACGTTGTGCGTTATATGTTACACGTTATATGTTATTCGTTATACGTTATACGTTATACGTAATACGTTATACGTTATACGTTATACGTTATACGTTACACGATATACGTTATACGTTATACGTCACACGTTATACGTTATACGTTACACGTTATACGTTATACGTTATACGTTATACGTTATACGTTATACGTTATACGTTATACGTTATACGTTACACGTTATACGTTATACGTTATATGTTATACGTTATACGTAATATGTAATACGTTATTCGTTTTACGTTATTCGTTATACGTTCTTCGTTACACGTTGTACGTTATACGTTATACGTTATACGTTATTCGTTATACGTTATACGTTATACGTTATACGTTATACGTAATACGTTATACGTTATACGTTATTCGTTATACGTTATACGTTATACGTTATACGTTATACGTTATACGTTATACGTTATACGTTATACGTTATACGTTATACGTTATTCGTTATACGTTATACGTTATACGTTATACGTTATACGTTATACGTTATACGTTATACGTAATACGTTATACGTTATACGTTATACGTTATACGTTATACGTTATACGTTATACGTTATACGTTATACGTTATACGTTATACGTTATACGTTATACGTTATACGTTATACGTTATATAATACTTTGTACGTTACACGTAACACGTTATACGTTATGCGTCACACGTAATACGTTATACGTTACACGTTATACGTTATACGTTATACGTTATACGTTATACGTTATACGTTATACGTTACACCTTATACGTCACACGTTATACGTTATACGTTACACGTTATACGTTATACGTTATACGTTATACGTTATACGTTATACGTTATACGTTATACGTTATACGTTATACGTTATACGTTATACGTTATCCGTTATACGTTATACGTTACACGTTATACGTTACACGTTACACGTTATACGTCACACGTTATACGTTATACGTTAGACGTTATACGTTATACGTTATACGTTATACGTTATACGTTATACGATATACGTTATACGTTATACGTTATACGTTATACGATATACGTTATACGTTATACGTTATACGTTATACGTTATACGTTATACGTTATACGTTACACGTTACACGTTATACGTCACACGTTATACGTTATACGTTAGACGTTATACGTTATACGTTATACGTTATACGTTATTCGTTATACGTTATACGTTATACGTTATACGTTATACGTTATACGTAATACGTTATACGTTATACGTAATACGTTATACGTTATACGTTATACGTTATACGTTATACGTTATACGTTATACGTTATACGTTATACGTTATACGTTATACGTTATACGTTATACGTTATACGTTATACGTTATACGTTATACGTTATACGTTATACGTTATACGTTATATAATACTTTATACGTTACACGTAACACGTTATACGTTATACGTCACACGTAATACGTTATACGTTACACGGTATACGTTATACGTTATACGTTATACGTTATACGTTATACGTTATACGTTACACCTTGTACGTCACACGTTATACGTTATACGTTACACGTTATACGTTATACGTTATGCGTTATACGTTATACGTTATACGTTATACGTTATACGTTATTCGTTATACGTTATACGTTATAGGTTATACGTTATACGTAATACGTTATACGTTATACGTTATACGTCATACGTTGTACGTTACACGTTATACGTCACACGTTATACGTTATACGTTACACGTTATACGTTATACGTTATACGTTACACGTTATACGTTACACTTTATACGTTACACGTTATACGTTATACGTTATACGTTATACGTTATACGTTATACGCTATTCCTTATACGTTATACGTTATACGTTATACGTTATACGTTATACGGAATACGTTATACGTTATACGTTATACGTCATACGTTATACGTTACACGTTATACGTCACACGTTATACGTTATACGTTACACGTTATACGTTATATGTTATACGTTATACGTTATACGTTATACGTTAAACGTTATACGTTATACGTTATAAGTTATACGTTATACGTTATACGTTATACGTTACACGTTATACGTTATACGTTATACGTTATACGTTATACGTTATACGTTATACGTTATACGTTATACGTTATATGTTATACGTTATACGTAATATGTAATACGTTATACGATTTACGTTATTCGTTATACGTTATACGTTATACGTTATACGTTATACGTGATACGTTATACGTTATACGTTATACGTTATACGTTATACGATATACGTTATACGTTATACGTTATACGTTATACGTTATACGTTATACGTTATACGTTATACGTTACACGTTATACGTTATACGTCACACGTTATACGTTATACGTTACACGTTATACGTTATACGTCACACGTTATACGTTATACGTTAGACGTTATACGTTATACGTTATACGTTATACGTTATACGTTATACGTTATACGTTATACGTTATACGTTATACGTTATACGTTATACGTTATACGTTATACGTTCTACGTTATACGTTACACGTTGTACGATATACGTCACACGTTATACGTTATACGTTAGACGTTATACGTTATACGTTATACGTTATACGTTATACGTTATACGTTATACGTTATACGTTATACGTTATACGTTATACGTTATACGTTATACGTTATACGTTACACGTTATACGTTACACGTTATACGTTACACGTTATACGTTACACGTTATACGTTATACGTTATACGTTATACGTTATACGTTATACGTTATACGTTATACGTTATACGTTATACGTTATACGTTATACGTTATACGTTATACGTTATACGTTATACGTTATACGTTATACGTTACACGTTATACGTTATACGTCACACGTTATACGTTATACGTTACACGTTATACGTTATACGTTATACGTTATACGTTATACGTAATACGTTATACGTTATACGTTATACGTTATACGTTACACGTTATACGTTATACGTTATACGTCACACGTTATACGTTATACGTTACACGTTATACGTTATACGTTATACGTTATACGTTATACGATACACGTTGTACGATATACGTCACACGTTATACGTTATACGTTAGACGTTATACGTTATACGTTATACGTTATACGTTATACGTTACACGTTATACGTTACACGTTATACGTTATACGTTATACGTTATACGTTATACGTTATACGTTATACGTTATACGTTATACGTTATACGTTATACGTTATACGTTATACGTTATACGTTATACGTTATACGTTATACGTTACACGTTATACGTTATACGTCACACGTTATACGTTATACGTTACACGTTATACGTTATACGTTATACGTTATACGTTATACGTAATACGTTATACGTTATACTTTATACGTTATACGTTATATGTTATACGTCATACGTTATACGTTATACGTCATACGTTATACGTTACACGTTATACGTTCTTCGTTATGCGTTGTACGTTATACGTTGTGCGTTATATGTTACACGTTATATGTTATTCGTTATACGTTATACGTTATACGTAATACGTTATACGTTATACGTTATACGTTATGCGTTACACGTTATACGTTATACGTTATACGTCACACGTTATACGTTATACGTTACACGTTATACGTTATACGTTATACGTTATACGTTATACGTTACACGTTGTACGATATACGTCACACGTTATACGTTATACGTTAGACGTTATACGTTATACGTTATACGTTATACGTCATACGTTATACGTTACACGTTATACGTTCTTCGTTATGCGTTGTACGTTATACGTTGTGCGTTATATGTTACACGTTATATGTTATTCGTTATACGTTATACGTTATACGTAATACGTTATACGTTATACGTTATACGTTATACGTTATACGTTATTCGTTATACGTTATACGTTATACGTTATACGTTATACGTAATACGTTATACGTTATACGTTATACGTTATACGTTATACGTTATACGTTATACGTTATACGTTACACGTTATACGTTAGACGTTATACGTTATACGTTATACGTTATACGTTATACGTTATACGTTATACCTTATACGTTATACGTTATACGTTACACGTTATACGTTATACGTTATACGTTATACGTTATACGTTATACGTTATACGTTACACGTTATACGTTATACGTCACACGTTATACGTTATACGTTATTCGTTATACGTTATACGTTATACGTTATACGTTATACGGAATACGTTATACGTTATTCGTTATACGTTATACGTTATACGTTATACGTTATACGGAATACGTTATACGTTATACGTTATACGTCATACGTTATACGTCATACGTTATACGTTACACGTTATACGTTCTTCGTTATGCGTTGTACGTTATACGTTGTGCGTTATATGTTACACGTTATATGTTATTCGTTATACGTTATACGTTATACGTAATACGTTATACGTTATACGTTATACGTTATGCGTTACACGTTATACGTTATACGTTATACGTCACACGTTATACGTTATACGTTACACGTTATACGTTATACGTTATACGTTATACGTTATACGTTACACGTTGTACGATATACGTCACACGTTATACGTTATACGTTAGACGTTATACGTTATACGTTATACGTTATACGTCATACGTTATACGTTACACGTTATACGTTCTTCGTTATGCGTTGTACGTTATACGTTGTGCGTTATATGTTACACGTTATATGTTATTCGTTATACGTTATACGTTATACGTAATACGTTATACGTTATACGTTATACGTTATACGTTATACGTTATTCGTTATACGTTATACGTTATACGTTATACGTTATACGTAATACGTTATACGTTATACGTTATACGTTATACGTTATACGTTATACGTTATACGTTATACGTTACACGTTATACGTTAGACGTTATACGTTATACGTTATACGTTATACGTTATACGTTATACGTTATACCTTATACGTTATACGTTATACGTTACACGTTATACGTTATACGTTATACGTTATACGTTATACGTTATACGGAATACGTTATACGTTATACGTTATACGTCATACGTTATACGTTATACGTTATATGTTACACGTTTTACGTAATATGTAATACGTTATACGATTTACGTTATTCGTTATACGTTCTTCGTTATGCGTTGTACGTTATACGTTGTGCGTTATACGTTATACGTTATACGTGATACGTTATACGTTATACGTTATACGTTATACGTTATACGATATACGTTATAAGTTATACGTTATACGTTATACGTTATACGTTACACGTTATACGTTATACGTTATACGTTATACGTTATACGTTATACGTTATACGTTATACGTTATACGTTATACGTTATACGTTATACGTTATACGTTATACGTTATACGTTATACGTTATACGTTACACGTTGTACGATATACGTCACACGTTATACGTTATACGTTAGACGTTATACGTTATACGTTATACGTTATACGTTATACGTTATACGTTATACGTTATACGTTATACGTTATACGTTATACGTTATACGTTATACGTTATACGTTATACGTTATTCGTTACACGTTATACGTTACACGTTATACGTTACACGTTATACGTTATACGTTATACGTTATACGTTATACGTTATACGTTATACGTTATACGTTATACGTTATACGTTATACGTTATACGTTATACGTTATACGTTATACGTTATACGTTACACGTTATACGTTATACGTCACACGTTATACGTTATACGTTACACGTTATACGTTATACGTTATACGTTATACGTTATACGTAATACGTTATACGTTATACGTTATACGTTATACGTTACACGTTATACGTTATACGTTATACGTCACACGTTATACGTTATACGTTACACGTTATACGTTATACGTTATACGTTATACGTTATACGTTACACGTTGTACGATATACGTCACACGTTATACGTTATACGTTAGACGTTATACGTTATACGTTATACGTTATACGTTATACGTTACACGTTATACGTTACACGTTATACGTTATACGTTATACGTTATACGTTATACGTTATACGTTATATGTTATTCGTTATACGTTATACGTTATACGTAATACGTTATACGTTATACGTTATACGTTATACGTTACACGTTATACGTTATACGTTATACGTCACACGTTATACGTTATACGTTACACGTTATACGTTATACGTTATACGTTATACGTTATACGTTACACGTTGTACGATATACGTCACACGTTATACGTTATACGTTAGACGTTATACGTTATACGTTATACGTTATACGTCATACGTTATACGTTACATGTTATACGTTCTTCGTTATGCGTTGTACGTTATACGTTGTGCGTTATATGTTACACGTTATATGTTATTCGTTATACGTTATACGTTATACGTAATACGTTATACGTTATACGTTATACGTTATATGTTATACGTAATACGTTATACGTTATACGTTATACGTTATACGTTACACGTTATACGTTATACGTTATACGTCACACGTTATACGTTATACGTTACACGTTATACGTTATACGTTATACGTTATACGTTATACGTTACACGTTGTACGATATACGTCACACGTTATACGTTATACGTTAGACGTTATACGTTATACGTTATACGTCATACGTTATACGTTACACGTTATACGTTCTTCGTTATGCGTTGTACGTTATACGTTGTGCGTTATATGTTACACGTTATATGTTATTCGTTATACGTTATACGTTATACGTAATACGTTATACGTTATACGTTATACGTTATACGTTACACGTTATACGTTATACGTTATACGTCACACGTTATACGTTATACGTTACACGTTATACGTTATACGTTATACGTTATACGTTATACGTTACACGTTGTACGATATACGTCACACGTTATACGTTATACGTTAGACGTTATACGTTATACGTTATACGTTATACGTCATACGTTATACGTTACATGTTATACGTTCTTCGTTATGCGTTGTACGTTATACGTTGTGCGTTATATGTTACACGTTATATGTTATTCGTTATACGTTATACGTTATACGTAATACGTTATACGTCACACGTTATACGTTATACGTTACACGTTATACGTTATACGTTATACGTTATACGTTACACGTTATACGTTATACGTTATACGTCACACGTTATACGTTATACGTTACACGTTATACGTTATACGTTATACGTTATACGTTATACGTTACACGTTGTACGATATACGTCACACGTTATACGTTATACGTTAGACGTTATACGTTATACGTTATACGTTATACGTCATACGTTATACGTTACATGTTATACGTTCTTCGTTATGCGTTGTACGTTATACGTTGTGCGTTATATGTTACACGTTATATGTTATTCGTTATACGTTATACGTTATACGTAATACGTTATACGTTATACGTTATACGTTATACGTTACACGATATACGTTATACGTTATACGTCACACGTTATACGTTATACGTTACACGTTATACGTTATACGTTATACGTTATACGTTATACGTTATACGTTATACGTTATACGTTATACGTTACACGTTATACGTTATACGTTATATGTTATACGTTATACGTAATATGTAATACGTTATTCGTTTTACGTTATTCGTTATACGTTCTTCGTTACACTTTGTACGTTATACGTTATACATTATACGTTATTCGTTATACGTTATACGTTATACGTTATACGTTATACGTAATACGTTATACGTTATACGTTATACGTTATACGTTATACGTTATAGGTTATACGTTATACGTTACACGTTATACGTTAGACGTTATACGTTATACGTTATACGTTATACGTTATACGTTATACGTTATACCTTATACGTTATACGTTATACGTTACACGTTATACGTTATACGTTATACGTTATACGTTATACGTTATACGTTATACGTTACACGTTATACGTTATACGTCACACGTTATACGTTATACGTTATTCGTTATACGTTATACGTTATACGTTATACGTTATACGGAATACGTTATACGTTATACGTTATACGTCATACGTTATACGTTATACGTTATATGTTACACGTTATACGTAATATGTAATACGTTATACGATTTACGTTATTCGTTATACGTTCTTCGTTATGCGTTGTACGTTATACGTTGTGCGTTATACGTTATACGTTATACGTGATACGTTATACGTTATACGTTATACGTTATACGTTATACGATATACGTTATACGTTATACGTTATACGTTATACGCTAACGATATACGTTATACGTTATACGTTATACTTTATACGTTACACGTTATACGTTATACGTCACACGTTATACGTTATACGTTACACGTTATACGTTATACGTCACGCGTTATACGTTATACGTTATACGTTATACGTTATACGTTATACGTTATACGTTATACGTTATACGTTATACGTTATACGTTACACGTTATACGTTATACGTTAGACGTTATACGTTATACGTTATACGTTATACGTTATACGTTATACGTTATACGTTATACGTTACACGTTATACGTTATACGTCACACGTTATACGTTATACGTTACACGTTATACGTTATACGTCACACGTTATACGTTATACGTTAGACGTTATACGTTATACGTTATACGTTATACGTTATACGTTATACGTTATACGTTATACGTTATACGTTATACGTTATACGTTATACGTTATACGTTATACGTTATACGTTATACGTTACACGTTGTACGATATACGTCACACGTTATACGTTATACGTTAGACGTTATACGTTATACGTTATACGTTATACGTTATACGTTATACGTTATACGTTATACGTTATACGTTATACGTTATACGTTATACGTTATACGTTATACGTTATACGTTATACGTTATACGTTATACGTTATACGTTATACGTTACACGTTATACGTTACACGTTATACGTTATACGTTATACGTTATACGTTATACGTTATACGTTATACGTTATACGTTATACGTTATACGTTATACGTTATACGTTATACGTTATACGTTATACGTTATACGTTATACGTTACACGTTATACGTTATACGTCACACGTTATACGTTATACTTTACACGTTATACGTTATACGTTATACGTTATACGTTATACGTAATACGTTATACGTTATACGTTATACGTTATACGTTACACGTTATACGTTATACGTTATACGTCACACGTTATACGTTATACGTTAGACGTTATACGTTATACGTTATACGTTATACGTTATACGTTACACGTTATACGTTACACGTTATGCGTTATACGTTATACGTTATACGTTATACGTTATACGTTATACGTTATACGTTATACGTTATACGTTATACGTTATACGTTATACGTTATACGTTATACGTTACACGTTATACGTTATACGTCACACGTTATACGTTATACGTTACACGTTATACGTTATACGTTATACGTTATACGTTATACGTTATACGTAATACGTTATACGTTATACGTTATACGTTATACGTTATACGTTACACGTTATACGTTATACGTTATACGTCACACGTTATACGTTATACGTTACACGTTATACGTTATACCTTATACGTTATACGTTATACGTTACACGTTGTACGATATACGTCACACGTTATACGTTATACGTTAGACGTTATACGTTATACGTTATACGTTATACGTCATACGTTATACGTTACACGTTATACGTTCTTCGTTATGCGTTGTACGTTATACGTTGTGCGTTATATGTTACACGTTATATGTTATTCGTTATACGTTATACGTTATACGTAATACGTTATACGTTATACGTTATACGTTATACGTTACACGATATACGTTATACGTTATACGTCACACGTTATATGTTATTCGTTATACGTTATACGTTATACGTAACACGTTATACGTTATACGTTATACGTTATACGTTACACGTTATACGTTATACGTCACACGTTATACGTTATACGTTATTCGTTATACGTTATACGTTATACGTTATACGTTATACGGAATACGTTATACGTTATACGTTATACGTCATACGTTATACGTTATACGTTATATGTTACACGTTATACGTAATATGTAATACGTTATACGATTTACGTTATTCGTTATACGTTCTTCGTTATGCGTTGTACGTTATACGTTGTGCGTTATACGTTATACGTTATACGTGATACGTTATACGTTATACGTTATACGTTATACGTTATACGATATACGTTATACGTTATACGTTATACGTTATACGCTAACGATATACGTTATACGTTATACGTTATACTTTATACGTTACACGTTATACGTTATACGTCACACGTTATACGTTATACGTTACACGTTATACGTTATACGTCACGCGTTATACGTTATACGTTATACGTTATACGTTATACGTTATACGTTATACGTTATACGTTATACGTTATACGTTACACGTTATACGTTATACGTTATACGTTATACGTTATACGTTATACATTATACGTTATACGTTATACGTTATACGTTATACGTTATACGTTATACGTTATACGTTATACGTTATACGTTATACGTTATACGTTATACGTTATACGTTATACGTTATACGTTATACGTTATACGTTATACGTTATACGTTATACCTTATACGTTACACGTTATACGTTATACGTTATACGTTATACGTTATACGTTATACGTTATACGTTATACGTTATACGTTATACGTTATACGTTATACGTTATACGTTACACGTTATACGTTACACGTTATACGTTACACGTTATACGTTATACCTTATACGTTATACGTTATACGTTATACGTTATACGTTAAACGTTATACGTTATACGTTACACGTTATACGTTATACGTTACACGTTATACGTTATACGTTATACGTTATACGTTATACGTTATACGTTATACGTTATACGTTATACGTTACACGTTATACGTTATACCTTATACGTTATACGTTATACGTTATACGTTATACGTTAAACGTTATACGTTATACGTTATACGTTAAACGTTACACGTTATACGTTACACGTTATACGTTATACGATACACGTTATACGTTATACGTTATACGTTATACGTTATACAATATACGTTATACGTTATACGTTATATGTTATACGTTATACGTTATACGTTATACGTTATACGTTATACGTTATACGTTATACGTTATACATTATACGGTATACGATATACGTTATGCGTTATACGTTTTACGTTATTCGTTATACGTTATACGTTATACGTTATACGTTATAAGTTATACGTTATACGTTATACGTTATACGTTATACGTTATACGTTATACGTTATACGTCATAGCTTACACGATACACGTTATACGTCATACGTTATACGTTACACGTTATACGTCACACGTTATACGTTATACGTTACACGTTATACGTTATACCTTATACGTTATACGTTATACGTTATACGTTATACGTTAAACGTTACACGTTATACGTTACACGTTATACGTTATACCTTATACGTTATACGTTATACGTTATACGTTATACGTTAAACGTTATACGTTATACGTTATACGTTAAACGTTACACGTTATACGTTACACGTTATACAATATACGTTATACGTTATACGTTATACGTTATATGTTATACGTTATACGTTATACGTTATACGTTATACGTTATACGTTATACGTTATACGTTATACGTTATACATTATACGGTATACGATATACGTTATGCGTTATACGTTTTACGTTATTCGTTATACGTTATACGTTATACGTTATACGTTATAAGTTATACGTTATACGTTATACGTTATACGTTATACGTTATACGTCATAGCTTACACGATACACGTTATACGTCATACGTTATACGTTACACGTTATACGTCACACGTTATACGTTATACGTTACACGTTATACGTTATACCTTATACGTTATACGTTATACGTTATACGTTATACGTTAAACGTTACACGTTATACGTTATACGTTACACGTTATACGTTATACGTTATACGTTATACGTTATACGTTATACGTTATACGTTATACGTTATACGTTATACGTTATACGTTATACGTTATACGTTATACGTTATACGTTACACGTTATACGTTACACGTTATACGTTATACGTTATACGTTATACGTTATACGTTATACGTCATAGCTTACACGATACACGTTGAACGTCATACGTTATACGTTACACGTTATACGTCACACGTTATACGTTATACGTTATACGTTACACGTTATTCGTAATACATTATACGTGATACGGTATACGTTGTACGTTATACGTTATACGTTATACGTTATACGTTATTCGTTATACGGTATACGTTATACGTTGTACGTTATACGTAATACGCATTACGTCATACGTTATACGATATACGTTATACGTTATAGGTTACACGTTATACGTTATTCTTTACACGTTATACGTTATACGTTATACGTTATACGTTATACGTTATACGTTATACGTTATACGTTATACGTTATACGTTATACGTTATACGTTATACGTTATACGGTATACGTTATACGTTATACGTTATACGTTATACGTTATACGTTATACGTTATACGTCATAGGTTATACGTTATACGTTATACGTTATACGTTATACGTTATACGTTATTCGTTATACGGTATACGTTATACGTTGTACGTTATACGTAATACGCTTTACGTCATACGTTATACGATATACGTTATACGTTATAGGTTACACGTTATACGTTATTCTTTACACGTTATACGTTATACGTTATAAGTTATACGTTAAACGTTATACGTTATACGTTATACATTATGCGTTATACATTTTACATTATTCATGATACGTTATACGTTATACGTTATACGTTATACGTTATACGTTATACGTTATACCTTATACGTTATACGTAATACGTTATACGTTATACGTTATACGTTATACGTTATACGTTATACGTTATACCTTATACGTTATACGTAATACGTTATACGTTATACGTTATACGTTATACGTTATACGTTATACGTTATACAATATACGTTATACGTTATACGTTATAGGTTATACGTTATACGTTATACGTTATACGTTATACGTTATACGTTATACGTTATACGTTATACGTTATACGTTATGCGTTATACGTTATACGTTATACGTTATACGTTACATGTTATGCGTTATATGTTATACGTTATACGTTATACGTTATACGTTATACGTTATACGTTATACGTTATACGTTATACGTTATACGTTATACGTTATACGTTATACGTTATACGTTATACGTTATACGTTATACGTTATACGTTATACGTTATACGTTATACGTTATACGTTATACGTTATACGTTATACGTTATACGTTATACGTTATACGTTATACGTTATACGTTATACGTTATACGTTATACGTTATACGTTATACGTTATACGTTATACGTTATACGTTTTACGTTATACGTTATACGTTATACGTTATACGTTATACGTTATACGTTATACCTTATACGTTATACGTTATACGTTATACGTTCTACGTTATACGTTATACGTTATACGTTATACGTTATACGTTATACGTTATACGTTATACGTTATACGTTATACGTTATACGTTATACGTTATACGTTATACGTTATACGTTATACGTTATACGTTATACGTTATACGTTATACGTTATACGTTATACGTTATACGTTATACGTTATACGTTGTACCTTATACGTTATAAGTTATACGTTCTACGTTCTACGTTATACGTTATACGTTATACGTTATACGTTATACGTTATACGTTATACGTTATACGTTATACGTTATACGTTATTCTTTATACGTTATACGTTATACGTTACACGTTATTCGTAATACATTATACGTGATACGGTATACGTTGTACGTTATACGTTATACGTTATACGTTATACGTTATACGTTATACCTTATATGTTATACGTTATACGTTATACGTTCTACGTTATACGTTATACGTTATACGTTATACGTTATACGTTATACGTTATACGTTATACGTTATACGTTATACGTTATACGTTATACGTTATACGTTATACGTTATACGTTATACGTTATACGTTATACGTTATACGTTACATGTTATACGTTCTACGTTCTACGTTATACGTTGTACGTTATACGTTATACGTTTTACGTTATATGTTATACGTTACACGTTATACGTTATGCGTTATACGTTATACGTTATACGTTATACGTTATACGTTATACGTTATACGTTATTCGTTATACGTTATACGTTATACGTTATACGTTATACGTTATACGTTATGCGTTATACGTTATACGTTATACGTTATACGTTATACGTTATACGTTATACGTTATACGTTATACGTTATACGTTATACGTTATACGTTATACAATATACGTTATACGTTATACGTTATACGTTATAGGTTATACGTTATACGTTATACGTTACACGTTATACGTTATACGTTATACGTTATACGTTATACGTTATACGTTATACGGTATACGATATACGTTATGCGTTATACGTTATACGTTATACGTTATACGTTATACGTTATACGTTTTACGATATACGTTATACGTTATACGATTTACGTTATATGTTATACGTTACACGTTATACGTTATGCGTTATACGTTATACGTCATACGTTATACGTTATACGTTATACGTTATACGCTATACGTTATACGTTATACGTTATACGTTATACTTTATACGTTATACGTTATACGTGAAACGTTATACGTTATACGTTATACGTTATACGTTATTCGTTATACGTTATACGTTATACGTTAAACGTTATACGTTATACGTTATTAGTTATACGTTATACGTTATACGTTATATGTTACACGTTATACGTTATACGTTATACGTTATACGTTATACGTTATACGTTATACGTTATACGTTACACGTTATACGTTATATGTTATACGTTATACGTAATATGTAATACGTTATACCATTTACGTTATTCGTTATACGTTCTTCGTTATGCGTTGTACGTTATACGTTGTGCGTTATACGTTACACGTTATACGTGATACGTTACACGTTATACGTTACACGTTATATGTTACACGTTATACGTTACACGTTATACGTTACACGTTATACGTTACACGTTATACGTTATACGTTATACGTTATACGTTATACGTTATACGTTATTCGTTATACGTTATACGTTATACGTTATACGTTATACGTTATACGGAATAGGTTATACGTTATACGTTATACGTCATACGTTATACGTTACACGTTATACGTCACCCGTTATACGTTATACGTTACACGTTATACGTTATATGTTATACGTTATACGTTATACGTTATACGTTATACGTTATACGTTATACGTAATACGTTATACGTTATACGTTATACGTTATACGTTATACGTTATACGTTATACGTTATACGTTATACGTTATACGTTATACGTTATACGTTACACGATATACGTTATACGTTATACGTCACACGTTATACGTTATACGTTACACGTTATACGTTATACGTTATACGTTATACGTTATACATTATACGTTATACGTTATACGTTATACGTTATACGTTACACGTTATACGTTATACGTTATATGTTATACGTTATACGTAATATGTAATACGTTATTCGTTTTACGTTATTCGTTATACGTTCTTCGTTACACGTTGTACGTTATACGTTATACGTTATACGTTATTCGTTATACGTTATACGTTATACGTTATACGTTATACGTAATACGTTATACGTTATACGTTATACGTTATACGTTATACGTTATACGTTATACGTTATACGTTACACGTTATACGTTAGACGTTATACGTTATACGTTATACGTTATACGTTATACGTTATACGTTATACCTTATACGTTATACGTTATACGTTACACGTTATACGTTATACGTTATACGTTATACGTTATACGTGATACGTTATACGTTACACGTTATACGTTATACGTCACACGTTATACGTTATACGTTATTCGTTATACGTTATACGTTATACGTTATACGTTATACGGAATACGTTATACGTTATACGTTATACGTCATACGTTATACGTTATACGTTATATGTTACACGTTATACGTAATATGTAATACGTTATACGATTTACGTTATTCGTTATACGTTCTTCGTTATGCGTTGTACGTTATACGTTGTGCGTTATACGTTATACGTTATACGTGATACGTTATACGTTATACGTTATACGTTATACGTTATACGATATACGTTATACGTTATACGTTATACGTTATACGCTAACGATATACGTTATACGTTATACGTTATACTTTATACGTTACACGTTATACGTTATACGTCACACGTTATACGTTATACGTTACACGTTATACGTTATACGTCACGCGTTATACGTTATACGTTATACGTTATACGTTATACGTTATACGCTAACGATATACGTTATACGTTATACGTTATACTTTATACGTTACACGTTATACGTTATACGTCACACGTTATACGTTATACGTTACACGTTATACGTTATACGTCACGCGTTATACGTTATACGTTATACGTTATACGTTATACGTTATACGTTATATGTTACACGTTATATGTTATTCGTTATACGTTATACGTTATACGTAATACGTTATACGTTATACGTTATACGTTATACGTTACACGTTATACGTTATACGTCACACGTTATACGTTATACGTTATTCGTTATACGTTATACGTTATACGTTATACGTTATACGTTATACGTTATACGTTATACGTTATACGTTACACGTTATACGTTACACGTTATACGTTACACGTTATACGTTATATCTTATACGTTATACGTTATACGTTATACGTTATACGTTAAACGTTATACGTTATACGTTACACGTTATACGTTATACGTTACACGTTATACGTTATACGTTATACGTCACGCGTTATACGTTATACGTTATACGTTATACGTTATACGTTATACGTTATACGTTATACGTTATACGTTATACGTTACACGTTATACGTTATACGTTATACGTTACACGTTATACGTTACACGTTATACGTTACACGTTATACGTTATACCTTATACGTTATACGTTATACCTTATACGTTATACGTTATACGTTATACGTTATACGTTAAACGTTATACGTTATACGTTACACGTTATACGTTATACGTTACACGTTATACGTTATACGTTATACGTCACGCGTTATACGTTATACGTTATACGTTATACGTTATACGTTATACGTTATACGTTATACGTTATACGTTATACGTTACACGTTATACGTTATACGTTATACGTTACACGTTATACGCTATACGGAATACGTTATACGTTATACGTTATACGTTATACGTCATACGTTATACGTTATACGTTATATGTTACACGTTATACGTAATATGTAATACGTTATACGATTTACGTTATTCGTTATACGTTCTTCGTTATGCGTTGTACGTTATACGTTGTGCGTTATACGTTATACGTTATACGTGATACGTTATACGTTATACGTTATACGTTATACGTTATACGATATACGTTATACGTTATACGTTATACGTTATACGCTAACGATATACGTTATACGTTATACGTTATACTTTATACGTTACACGTTATACGTTATACGTCACACGTTATACGTTATACGTTACACGTTATACGTTATACGTCACGCGTTATACGTTATACGTTATACGTTATACGTTATACGTTATACGTTATACGTTATACGTTATACGTTATACGTTACACGTTATACGTTATACGTTATACGTTATACGTTATACGTTATACGTTATACGTTATACGTTATACGTTATACGTTATACGTTATACGTTATACGTTATACGTTATACGTTATATGTTATACGTTATACGTTATACGTTATACGTTATACGTTATACGTTATACGTTATACGTTATACGTTATATGTTATACGTTATATAATACTTTATACGTTATACGTTACACGTTACACGTTGTACGTTATACGTCACACGTAATACGTTATACGTTACACGTTATACGTTATACGTTATACGTTATACGTTATACGTTATACGTTATACGTTATACGTTATACGTTATACGTTATACGTTATACGTTATACGTTATACGTTATACGTTATACGTTATAAGTAATACGTTACACGTTATACGTCATAGCTTACACGATACACGTTATACGTCATACGTTATACGTTACACGTTATACGTCACACGTTATACGTTATACGTTACACGTTATACGTTATACGTTATACGTTATACGTTATGCGTTATACGTTATACGTTATACGTTATACGTTATACGTTATACGTTACACGTTATACGTTATACGTTACACGTTATACGTTATACGTTATACGTTATACGTTACACGTTATACGTTATACGTTACACGTTATACGTTATACGTTATACGTTATACGTTATACGTTATACGTTATATAATACTTTATACGTTATACGTTACACGTTACACGTTGTACGTTATACGTCACACGTAATACGTTATACGTTACACGATATACGTTATACGTTATACGTTATACGTTATACGTTATACGTTATACGTTATACGTTATACGTTATACGTTATACGTTATACGTTATACGTTATACGTTATACGTAATACGTTACACGTTATACGTCATAGCTTACACGATACACGTTATACGTCATACGTTATACGTTACACGTTATACGTCACACGTTATACGTTATACGTTACACGTTATACGTTATACGTTATACGTTATACGTTATGCGTTATACGTTATACGTTATACGTTATACGTTATACGTTATACGTTATACGTTACACGTTATACGTTATACGTTACACGTTATACGTTATACGTTATACGTTATACGTTATACGTTATACGTTATACGTTATACGTTATACGTTATACGTTATACGTTATACGTTATACGTTACACGTTATACGTTACACGTTATACGTTACACGTTATACGTTATACCTTATACGTTATACGTTATACGTTATACGTTATACGTTAAACGTTATACGTTATACGTTACACGTTATACGTTATACGTTACACGTTATACGTTATACGTTATACGTTATACGTTATACGTTATACGTTATACGTTATACGTTATACGTTACACGTTATACGTTATACCTTATACGTTATACGTTATACGTTATACGTTATACGTTAAACGTTATACGTTATACGTTATACGTTAAACGTTACACGTTATACGTTACACGTTATACGTTATACGATACACGTTATACGTTATACGTTATACGTTATACGTTATACAATATACGTTATACGTTATACGTTATATGTTATACGTTATACGTTATACGTTATACGTTATACGTTATACGTTATACGTTATACGTTATACATTATACGGTATACGATATACGTTATGCGTTATACGTTTTACGTTATTCGTTATACGTTATACGTTATACGTTATACGTTATAAGTTATACGTTATACGTTATACGTTATACGTTATACGTTATACGTTATACGTCATAGCTTACACGATACACGTTATACGTCATACGTTATACGTTACACGTTATACGTCACACGTTATACGTTATACGTTACACGTTATACGTTATACCTTATACGTTATACGTTATACGTTATACGTTATACGTTAAACGTTACACGTTATACGTTACACGATATACGTTATACCTTGTACGTTATACGTTATACGTTATACGTTATACGTTAAACGTTATACGTTATACGTTATACGTTAAACGTTACACGTTATACGTTACACGTTATACAATATACGTTATACGTTATACGTTATATGTTATACGTTATACGTTATACGTTATACGTTATACGTTATACGTTATACGTTATACGTTATACGTTATACATTATACGGTATACGATATACGTTATGCGTTATACGTTTTACGTTATTCGTTATACGTTATACGTTATACGTTATACGTTATATGTTATACGTTATACGTTATACGTTATACGTTATACGTTATACGTCATAGCTTACACGATACACGTTATACGTCATACGTTATACGTTACACGTTATACGTCACACGTTATACGTTATACGTTACACGTTATACGTTATACCTTATACGTTATACGTTATACGTTATACGTTATACGTTAAACGTTACACGTTATACGTTATACGTTACACGTTATACGTTATACGTTATACGTTATACGTTATACGTTATACGTTATACGTTATACGTTATACGTTATACGTTATACGTTATACGTTATACGTTATACGTTATACGTTACACGTTATACGTTACACGTTATACGTTATACGTTATACGTTATACGTTATACGTTATACGTCATAGCTTACACGATACACGTTAAACGTCATACGTTATACGTTACACGTTATACGTCACACGTTATACGTTATACGTTATACGTTACACGTTATTCGTAATACATTATACGTGATACGGTATACGTTGTACGTTATACGTTATACGTTATACGTTATACGTTATTCGTTATACGGTATACGTTATACGTTGTACGTTATACGTAATACGCTTTACGTCATACGTTATACGATATACGTTATACGTTATAGGTTACACGTTATACGTTATTCTTTACACGTTATACGTTATACGTTATACGTTATACGTTATACGTTATACGTTATACGTTATACGTTATACGTTATACGTTATACGTTATACGTTATACGGTATACGTTATACGTTATACGTTATACGTTATACGTTATACGTTATACGTTATACGTTATACGTCATAGGTTATACGTTATACGTTATACGTTATACGTTATACGTTATACGTTATTCGTTATACGGTATACGTTATACGTTGTACGTTATACGTAATACGCTTTACGTCATACGTTATACGATATACGTTATACGTTATAGGTTACACGTTATACGTTATTCTTTACACGTTATACGTTATACGTTATAAGTTATACGTTAAACGTTATACGTTATACGTTATACATTATGCGTTATACATTTTACATTATTCATGATACGTTATACGTTATACGTTATACGTTATACGTTATACGTTATACGTTATACCTTATACGTTATACGTAATACGTTATACGTTATACGTTATACGTTATACGTTATACGTTATACGTTATACCTTATACGTTATACGTAATACGTTATACGTTATACGTTATACGTTATACGTTATACGTTATACGTTATACGTTATACGTTATACGTTATACGTTATAGGTTATACGTTATACGTTATAGGTTATACGTTATACGTTATACGTTATACGTTATACGTTATACGTTATACGTTATGCGTTATACGTTATACGTTATGCGTTATACGTTATACGTTATACGTTATACGTTACATGTTATGCGTTATACGTTATACGTTATACGTTATACGTTATACGTTATACGTTATACGTTATACGTTATACGTTATACGTTATACGTTATACGTTATACGTTATACGTTATACGTTATACGTTATACGTTATACGTTATACGTTATACGTTATACGTTATACGTTATACGTTATACGTTATACGTTATACGTTATACGTTATACGTTATACGTTATACGTTATACGTTATACGTTATACGTTATACGTTTTACGTTATACGTTATACGTTATACGTTATACGTTATACGTTATACGTTATACCTTATACGTTATACGTTATACGTTATACGTTCTACGTTATACGTTATACGTTATACGTTATACGTTATACGTTATACGTTATACGTTATACGTTATACGTTATACGTTATACGTTATACGTTATACGTTATACGTTATACGTTATACGTTATACGTTATACGTTATACGTTATACGTTATACGTTATACGTTATACGTTATACGTTGTACCTTATACGTTATAAGTTATACGTTCTACGTTCTACGTTATACGTTATACGTTATACGTTATACGTTATACGTTATACGTTATACGTTATACGTTATACGTTATACGTTATTCTTTATACGTTATACGTTATACGTTACACGTTATTCGTAATACATTATACGTGATACGGTATACGTTGTAGGTTATACGTTATACGTTATACGTTATACGTTATACGTTATACCTTATACGTTATACGTTATACGTTATACGTTCTACGTTATACGTTATACGTTATACGTTATACGTTATACGTTATACGTTATACGTTATACGTTATACGTTATACGTTATACGTTATACGTTATACGTTATACGTTATACGTTATACGTTATACGTTACATGTTATACGTTCTACGTTCTACGTTATACGTTGTACGTTATACGTTCTACGTTTTACGTTATATGTTATACGTTACACGTTATACGTTATGCGTTATACGTTATGCGTTATACGTTATACGTTATACGTTATACGTTATACGTTATTCGTTATACGTTATACGTTATACGTTATACGTTATACGTTATACGTTATACGTTATGCGTTATACGTTATACGTTATACGTTATACGTTATACGTTATACGTTATACGTTATACGTTATACGTTATACGTTATACGTTATACGTTATACAATATACGTTATACGTTATACGTTATAGGTTATACGTTATACGTTATACGTTACACGTTATACGTTATACGTTATACGTTACACGTTATTCGTAATACATTATACGTGATACGGTATACGTTCTACGTTATACGTTATACGTTATAAGTTATACGTTATACGTTATACGATATACGTTATACGTTATACGTTATACATTATACAATATACGTTGTACGTTATACGTTATATGTTATACGTTATACGTTATACGTTATACGTTATACGTTATACGTTATACGTTATACGTTATACGTTATACGGTATACGATATACGTTATACGTTATACGATTTACGTTATATGTTATACGTTACACGTTATACGTTATGCGTTATACGTTATACGTCATACGTTATACGTTATACGTTATACGTTATACGCTATACGTTATACGTTATACGTTATACGTTATACTTTATACGTTGTACGTTATACGTGAAACGTTATACGTTATACGTTATACGTTATACGTTATTCGTTATACGTTATACGTTATACGTTAAACGTTATACGTTATACGTTATTAGTTATACGTTATACGTTATACGTTATATGTTACACGTTATACGTTATACGTTATACGTTATACGTTATACGTTATACGTTATACGTTATACGTTACACGTTATACGTTATATGTTATACGTTATACGTAATATGTAATACGTTATACCATTTACGTTATTCGTTATATGTTCTTCGTTATGCGTTGTACGTTATACGTTGTGCGTTATACGTTACACGTTATACGTGATACGTTACACGTTATACGTTACACGTTATATGTTACACGTTATACGTTACACGTTATACGTTACACGTTATACGTTACACGTTATACGTTATACGTTATACGTTATACGTTATACGTTATACGTTATTCGTTATACGTTATACGTTATACGTTATACGTTATACGTTATACGGAATAGGTTATACGTTATACGTTATACGTCATACGTTATACGTTACACGTTATACGTCACCCGTTATACGTTATACGTTACACGTTATACGTTATATGTTATACGTTATACGTTATACGTTATACGTTATACGTTATACGTTATACGTTATACGTTACACGTTATACGTTATACGTCACACGTTATACGTTATACGTCATACGTTGTACGTAATACGTTATACGTTATACGTTATACGTTATACGTTATACGTTATACGTTATACGTAATACGTTATACGTTATACGTTATACGTTATACGTTATACGTTATACGTTATACGTTATACGTTATCCGTTATACGTTATACGTTACACGTTATACGTTACACGTTACACGTTATACGTCACACGTTATACGTTATACGTTAGATGTTATACGTTATACGTTATACGTTATACGTTATACGTTATACGATATACGTTATACGTTATACGTTATACGTTATACGATATACGTTATACGTTATACGTTATACGTTATACGTTATACGTTATACGTTATACGTTACACGTTACACGTTATACGTCACACGTTATACGTTATACGTTAGACGTTATACGTTATACGTTATACGTTATACGTTATTCGTTATACGTTATACGTTATACGTTATACGTTATACGTTATACGTAATACGTTATACGTTATACGTTATACGTTATACGTTATACGTTATACGTTATACGTTATACGTTATACGTTATACGTTATACGTTATACGTTATACGTTATACGTTATACGTTATACGTTATACGTTATACGTTATACGTTATACGTTATATAATACTTTATACGTTACACGTAACACGTTATACGTTATACGTCACACGTAATACGTTATACGTTACACGTTATACGTTATACGTTATACGTTATACGTTATACGTTATACGTTATACGTTACACCTTATACGTCACACGTTATACGTTATACGTTACACGTTATACGTTATACGTTATACGTTATACGTTATACGTAATACGTTATACGTTATACGTTATACGTTATACGTTATTCGTTATACGTTATACGTTATAGGTTATACGTTATACGTAATACGTTATACGTTATACGTTATACGTCATACGTTGTACGTTGACGTTATACGTCACACGTTATACTTTATACGTTACACGTTATACGTTATACGTTATACGTTACACTTTAAACGTTACACGTTATACGTTATACGTTATACGGTATACGTTATACGTTATACGCTATTCGTTATACGTTATACGTTATACGTTATACGTTATACGGAATACGTTATACGTTATACGTTATACGTCATACGTTATACGTTACACGTTATACGTCACACGTTATACGTTATACGTTACACGTTATACGTTATATGTTATACGTTATACGTTATACGTTATACGTTAAACGTTATACGTTATACGTTATACTTTATACGTTATACGTTATACGTTATACGTTATACGTTATACGTTATACGTTATACGTTATACGTTATACGTTATACGTTATATGTTATACGTTATACGTAATATGTAATACGTTATACCATTTACGTTATTCGTTATACGTTCTTCGTTATGCGTTGTACGTTATACGTTGTGCGTTATACGTTATACGTTATACGTGATACGTTACACGTTATACGTTACACGTTATACGTTATACGTTATACGTTATGCGTTATACGTTATACGTTATACGTTATACGTTATACGTTATAAGTTATACGTTATACGTTATACGTTATATGTTACACGTTATACGTTATACGTTATACGTTATACGTTATACGTTATACGTTATACGTTATACGTTATACGTTATACGTTATACGTTATACGTTATACGTTATACGTTATACGTTATACGTTATACGTTATACGTTATACGTTATACGTTATACGTTATACGTTATACGATATACGTTATACGTTATACGTTATACGTTATACGTTATACGTTATACGTTATACGTTATACGTTACACGTTATACGTTACACGTTATACGTTATACGTTATACGTTATGCGTTATACGTTATACGTTATACGTTATACGTTATACGTTATAAGTTATACGTTATACGTTATACGTTATATGTTACACGTTATACGTTATACGTTATACGTTATACGTTATACGTTATACGTTATACGTTATACGTTATACGTTATACGTTATACGTTATACGTTATACGTTATACGTTATACGTTATACGTTATACGTTATACGTTATACGTTATACGTTATACGTTATACGTTATACGTTATACGTTATACGTTATACGTTATACGTTATACGTTATACGTTACACGTTGTACGATATACGTCACACGTTATACGTTATACGTTAGACGTTATACGTTATACGTTATACGTTATACGTTATACTTTATACGTTATACGTTACACGTTGTACGATATACGTCACACGTTATACGTTATACGTTATACGTTACACGTTGTACGATATACGTCACACGTTATACGTTATACGTTAGACGTTATACGTTATACGTTATACGATATACGTTATACTTTATACGTTATACGTTATACGTTATACGTTATACGTTATACGTTATACGTTATACGTTATACGTTATACGTTATACGTTATATGTTATACGTTATACGTAATATGTAATACGTTATACCATTTACGTTATTCGTTATACGTTCTTCGTTATGCGTTGTACGTTATACGTTGTGCGTTATACGTTATACGTTATACGTGATACGTTACACGTTATACGTTACAGGTTAGGCGTTACACGTTATACGTTACACGTTATACGTTACACTTTATACGTTACACGTTATACGTTATACGTTATACGTTATACGTTATACGTTATACGCTATTCGTTATACGTTATACGTTATACGTTATACGTTATACGGAATACGTTATACGTTATACGTTATACGTCATACGTTATACGTTACACGTTATACGTCACACGTTATACGTTATACGTTACACGTTATACGTTATATGTTATACGTTATACGTTATACGTTATACGTTAAACGTTATACGTTATACGTTATAAGTTATACGTTATACGTTATACGTTATACGTTACACGTTATACGTTATACGTTATACGTTATACGTTATACGTTATACGTTATACGTTATACGTTATACGTTATATGTTATACGTTATACGTAATATGTAATACGTTATACGATTTACGTTATTCGTTATACGTTATACGTTATACGTTATACGTTATACGTGATACGTTATACGTTATACGTTATACGTTATACGTTATACGATATACGTTATACGTTATACGTTATACGTTATACGTTATACGTTATACGTTATACGTTACACGTTATACGTTATACGTCACACGTTATACGTTATACGTTACACGTTATACGTTATACGTCACACGTTATACGTTATACGTTAGACGTTATACGTTATACGTTATACGTTATACGTTATACGTTATACAATATACGTTATACGTTATACGTTATACGTTATACGTTATACGTTATACGTTATACGTTATACGTTACACGTTGTACGATATACGTCACACGTTATACGTTATACGTTAGACGTTATACGTTATACGTTATACGTTATACATTATACTTTATACGTTATACGTTATACGTTATACGTTATACGTTATACGTTATACGTTATACGTTATACGTTATACGTTATACGTTATACGTTATACGTTATACGTTATACGTTATACGTTATACGTTATACGTTATACGTTATACGTTACACGTTATACGTTATACGTTATACGTTATGCGTTATACGTTATACGTTATACGTTATACGTTATACGTTATACGTTATACGTTATACGTTATACGTTATACGTTATACGTTACACGTTATACGTTATACGTCACACGTTATACGTTATACGTCATACGTTATACGTTATACGTT
The DNA here is from genome assembly GCF_051014685.1 of Ptiloglossa arizonensis. Classification (NCBI taxonomy): domain Eukaryota; kingdom Metazoa; phylum Arthropoda; class Insecta; order Hymenoptera; family Colletidae; genus Ptiloglossa; species Ptiloglossa arizonensis. Next base: position 416,221 of record NW_027478637.1, on the reverse strand, counting down.
ATACGTTATACGTTATACGTTATACGTCATACGTTATACGTTACACGTTATGCGTTCTTCGTTATGCGTTGTACGTTATACGTTGTGCGTTATATGTTACACGTTATATGTTATTCATTATACGTTATACGTTATACGTAATACGTTATATGTTATACGTTATACGTTATACGTTACACGTTATACGTTATACGTTATACGTCACACGTTATACGTTATACGTTACACGTTATACGTAATACGTTATACGTTATACGTTATACGTTATACGTTATACGTTAGACGTTATACGTTATACGTTATACGTTATACGTTATACGTTATACGTTATACCTTATACGTTATACGTTATACGTTACACGTTATACGTTATACGTTATACGTTATACGTTATACGTTATACGTTATACGTTACACGTTATACGTTATACGTCACACGTTATACGTTATACGTTATTCGTTATACGTTATACGTTATACGTTATACGTTATACTTTATACGTTATACGTTATATGTTATACGTTATACGTTATACGTTATACGTCATACGTTATACGTTACACGTTATACGTTCTTCGTTATGCGTTGTACGTTATACGTTGTGCGTTATATGTTACACGTTATATGTTATTCGTTATACGTTATACGTTATACGTAATACGTTATATGTTATACGTTATACGTTATACGTTACACGTTATACGTTATACGTTATACGTCACACGTTATACGTTATACGTTACACGTAATACGTAATACGTTATACGTTATACGTTATACGTTATACGTTATACGTTAGACGTTATACGTTATACGTTATACGTTATACGTTATACGTTATACGTTATACGTTATACGTTATACGTTATACGTTATACGTTATACGTTATACGTTATACGTTATACGTTACACGTTGTACGATATACGTCACACGTTATACGTTATACGTTAGACGTTAGACGTTATACGTTATACGTTATACGTTATACGTTATACGTTATACGTTATACGTTATATGTTATACGTTATACGTAATATGTAATACGTTATACGATTTACGTTATTCGTTATACGTTATACGTTATACGTTATACGTTATACGTGATACGTTATACGTTATACGTTATACGTTATACGTTATACGATATACGTTATACGTTATACGTTATACGTTATACGTTATACGTTATACGTTACACGTTACACGTTATACGTTATACGTCACACGTTATACGTTGTACGTTACACGTTATACGTTATACGTCACACGTTATACGTTATACGTTAGACGTTATACGTTATACGTTATACGTTATACGTTATACGTTATACGTTATACGTTATACGTTATACGTTATACGTTATACGTTATACGTTATACGTTATACGTTATACGTTATACGTTACACGTTGTACGATATACGTCACACGTTATACGTTATACGTTAGACGTTATACGTTATACGTTATACGTTATACGTTATACTTTATACGTTATACGTTATACGTTATACGTTATACGTTATACGTTATACGTTATACGTTATACGTTATACGTTATACGTTATACGTTATACGTTATACGTTACACGTTATACGTTACACGTTATACGTTACACGTTATACGTTATACGTTATACGTTATACGTTATACGTTATACGTTATACGTTATACGTTATACGTTATACGTTATACGTTATACGTTATACGTTATACGTTACACGTTATACGTTACACGTTATACGTTATACGTCACACGTTATACGTTATACGTTACACGTTATACGTTATACGTTATACGTTATACGTTATACGTTATACGTTATACGTTATACGTTATACGTTATACGTTATACGTTATACGTTATATGTTATACGTTATACGTAATATGTAATACGTTATACCATTTACGTTATTCGTTATACGTTCTTCGTTATGCGTTGTACGTTATACGTTGTGCGTTATACGTTATACGTTATACGTGATACGTTACACGTTATACGTTACAGGTTAGGCGTTACACGTTATACGTTACACGTTATACGTTACACTTTATACGTTACACGTTATACGTTATACGTTATACGTTATACGTTATACGTTATACGCTATACGTTATACGTTATACGTTATACGTTATACTTTATACGTTATACGTTATACGTTATACGTTATACGTTACACGCTATACGTTATACGTTATACGTTATACGTTATACGTTATACGTTAAACGTTATACGCTATACGTTTTACGTTATACGTTTTACGTTATACGTTATACGTTATACGTTATACGTTATACGTTACACGTTATACGTTATACGTTATACGTTATACGTTAGACGTTATACGTTATACGTTATACGTTAAACGTTATACGCTATACGTTTTACGTTATACGTTTTACGTTATACGTTATACGTTATACGTTATACGTTATACGTTACACGTTATACGTTATACGTTATACGTTATACGTTATACGTTATACGTTACACGCTATACGTTATACGTTATACGTTATACGTTATACGTTATACGTTATACGTTATACGTTATACGTTATACGTTATACGTTATACGTTATACGTCCTTCGTTACACGTTATACGTCCTTCGTTACACGTTATACGTCCTTCGTTACACGTTATACGTAATACGTTATACGTTATACGTTATACGTTATACGTTATACGTTATACGTTATACGTTATGCGTTATACGTTAGACGTTATACGTTATTCGTTATACGTTATACGTTACACGTTATACGTTATATGTTATACGTTAAACGTTATACGCTATACGTTTTACGTTATACGTTTTACGTTATACGTTATACGTTATACGTTATACGTTATACGTTACACGTTATACGTTATACGTTATACGTTATACGTTAGACGTTATACGTTATACGTTATACGTTATACGTTATACGTTTTACGTTATACGTTCTTCGTTACACGTTATACGCTATACGTTATACGTTATACGTTATACGTTATACGTTATACGTTATACGTTATACGTTATACGTTATACGTTATACGTTATACGTTATACGTTATACGTTATACGTTATACGTTATACGTTACACGTTATACGTTATACGTTATACGTTATACGTTATACGTTAGACGTTATACGTTATACGTTATACGTTATACGTTATACGTTATACGTTATACGTTATACGTCCTTCGTTACACGTTATACGTCCTTCGTTACACGTTATACGTAATACGTTATGCGTTATACGTTATAGTTATACGTTATACGTTATACGTTATACGTTATGCGTCATACGTTACACGTTATACGTTATTCGTTATACGTTATACGTTACACGTTATACGTTATACGTTATACGTTAAACGTTATACGTTATACGTTTTACGTTATACGTTTTACGTTATACGTTATACGTTATACGTTATACGTTATACGTTATACGTCACACGTTATACGTTATACGTTACACGTTATACGTTATACGTTACACGCTACACGTTATACGTTATTCGTTATACGTTATACGTTATACGTTATACGTTATACGTTATACGTTATACGTTATACGTTATACGTTATACGTTATACGTTATACGTTACACGTAATACGTTATACGTTATACGTTATACGTTATACGTTATACGTTATACGTTATACGTTATACGTTATACGTTATACGTTATACGTTATACGTTATACGTTATACGTTATACGTTATACGTTATACGTTATACGTTATACGTTATACGTTATACGTTATACGTTATACGTCATAGGTTACACGATACATGTTATACGTTATACGTTTTACGTTATACGTTTTACGTTATACGTTATACGTTATACGTTATACGTTATACGTTATACGTTACACGTTATACGTCCTTCGTTACACGTTATACGTAATACGTTATACGTTATACGTTATACGTTATACGTTATGCGTTATACGTTATACGTTATGCGTTATACGTTACACGTTATACGTTATTCGTTATACGTTATACGTTACACGTTATACGTTATACGTTATACGTTAAACGTTATACTTTATACGTTTTACGTTATACGTTTTACGTTATACGTTATACGTTATACGTTATACGTTATACGTTATACGTCACACGTTATACGTTATACGTTACACGTTATACGTTATACGTTACACGTTATACGTTATACGTTATACGTTATACGTTATACGTTATACGTTAGACGTTATACGTTATACGTTATACGTTATACGTTATACGTTATACGTTATACGTTATACGTCCTTCGTAACACGTTATACGTCCTTCGTTACACGTTATACGTCCTTCGTTACACGTTATACGTAATACGTTATACGTTATACGTTATACGTTATACGTTATACGTTATACGTTATACGTTATACGTTATACGTTATACGTTATACGTTATACGTTATACGTTATACGTCACACGTTATACGTTATACGTTATACGTTAAACGTTATACTTTATACGTTTTACGTTATACGTTTTACGTTATACGTTATACGTTATACGTTATACGTTATACGTTATACGTCACACGTTATACGTTATACGTTACACGTTATACGTTATACGTTACACGTTATACGTTATACGTTACACGTTATACGTTATACGTTATACGTTATACGTTATACGTCACACGTTATACGTTATACGTTACACGTTATACGTTATACATTACACGTTATACGTTATACGTTATACGTTATACGTTATACGTTATACGTTATACGTTATACGTTATACGTCCTTCGTTACACGTTATACGTCCTTCGTTACACGTTATACGTCCTTCGTTACACGTTATACGTAATACGTTATACGTTATACGTTATACGTTATACGTTATACGTTATACGTTATGCGTTATACGTTACACGTTATACGTTATTCGTTATACGTTATACGTTACACGTTATACGTTATACGTTATACGTTAAACGTTATACGTTATACGTTTTACGTTATACGTTTTACGTTATACGTTATACGTTATACGTTATACGTTATACGTTATACGTTATACGTTATACGTTATACGTTACACGTTATACGTTATACGTTATACGTTATACGTTATACGTTATACGTTATACGTTATACGTTATACGTCACACGTTATACGTTATACGTTACACGTTATACGTTATACGTTACACGTTATACGTTATACGTTATACGTTATACGTTATACGTTATACGTTAGACGTTATACGTTATACGTTATACGTTATACGTTATACGTTATACGTTATACGTTATACGTCCTTCGTTACACGTTATACGTCCTTCGTTACACGTTATACGTCCTTCGTTACACGTTATACGTAATACGTTATACGTTTTACGTTATACGTTTTACGTTATACGTTATACGTTATACGTTATACGTTATACGTTATACGTTACACGTTATACGTCCTTCGTTACACGTTATACGTAATACGTTATACGTTATACGTTATACGTTATACGTTATGCGTTATACGTTATACGTTATGCGTTATACGTTACACGTTATACGTTATTCGTTATACGTTATACGTTACACGTTATACGTTATACGTTATACGTTAAACGTTATACTTTATACGTTTTACGTTATACGTTTTACGTTATACGTTATACGTTATACGTTATACGTTATACGTTATACGTCACACGTTATACGTTATACGTTACACGTTATACGTTATACGTTACACGTTATACGTTATACGTTACACGTTATACGTTATACGTTATACGTTATACGTTATACGTTATACGTTATACGTTATACGTTATACGTTATACGTTATACGTTATACGTTATACGTTATACGTTATACGTTACACGTAATACGTTATACGTTATACGTTATACGTTATACGTTTTACGTTATACGTTTTACGTTATACGTTTTACGTTATACGTTATACGTTATACGTTATAGGTTACACGTTATACGTTATACGTTACACGTTATACGTTATACGTTGTACGTTATACGTTATACGTTTTACGTTATACGTTTTACGTTATACGTTATACGTTATACGTTATACGTTATACGTTACACGTTATACGTTATACGTTATACGTTATACGTTTTACGTTATACGTTTTACGTTATACGTTATACGTTATACGTTATACGTTATACGTTATACGTTATACGTTATACGCTATACGTTATACGTTATACGTTATACGTTATACTTTATACGTTATACGTTATACGTTATACGTTATACGTTACACGCTATACGTTATACGTTATACGTTATACGTTATACGTTATACGTTATACGTTATACGTTATACGTTATACGTTATACGTTATACGTTATACGTTATACGTTATACGTTATACGTTATACGTTATACGTTATACGTTATACGTTATACGTTATACGTTATACATTATACGTTATACTTTATACGTTATACGTTATACGTCACACGTTATACGTTATACGTCACACGTAATACGTTATACGTTACACGTTATACGTTATACGTTATACGTTATACGTTATACGTCACACGTTATACGTTATACGTTACACGTTATACGTTATACGTTATACGTTATGCGTTATACGTTATACGTTATGCGTTATACGTTACACGTTATACGTTATTCGTTATACGTTATACGTTACACGTTATACGTTATACGTTATACGTTAAACGTTATACGTTATACGTTTTACGTTATACGTTTTACGTTATACGTTATACGTTATACGTTATACGTTATACGTTACACGTTATACGTTATACGTTATACGTTATACGTTATACGTTATACGTTATACGTTATACGTTATAGGTTACACGTTATACGTTATACGTTATACGTTATACGTTATACGTTGTACGTAATACGTTATACGTTATACGTTATACGTTTTACGTTATACGTTATACGTTATACGTTATAGGTTACACGTTATACGTTATACGTTACACGTTATACGTTATACGTTGTACGTTATACGTTATACGTTTTACGTTATACGTTATACGTTTTACGTTATACGCTATACGTTATACGTTACACGTTATACGTCACACGTTATACGTTACACGTTACACGTTATTCGTTACACGTTATACGTTATACGGTATACGTTATACGTTATACGTTATACGTTATACTTTATACGTTATACGTTATACGTTACACGTTATACGTTGTACGTCACACGTAATACGTTATACGTTACACGTTATACGTTATACGTTATACGTTATACGTTATACGTTATACGTTATACGTTATACGCTATACGTTATACGTTATACGTTATACGTTATACTTTATACGTTATACGTTATACGTTATACGTTATACGTTACACGCTATACGTTATACGTTATACGTTATACGTTATACGTTATACGTTATACGTTATACGTTATACGTTATACGTTATACGTTATACGTTATACGTTATACGTTATACGTTATACGTTATACGTTATACGTTATACGTTATACGTTATACATTATACGTTATACTTTATACGTTATACGTTATACGTCACACGTTATACGTTATACGTCACACGTAATACGTTATACGTTACACGTTATACGTTATACGTTATACGTTATACGTTATACGTCACACGTTATACGTTATACGTTACACGTTATACGTTATACGTTATACGTTATACGTTATACGTTATACGTTATACGTTATACGTTATACGTTATACGTTATACGTTATACGTCACACGTTATACGTTATACGTTACACGTTATACGTTATACGTTACACGTTATACGTTATACGTTATACGTTATACGTTATACGTTATACGTTATACGTTATACGTTATACGTTATACGTCCTTCGTTACACGTTATACGTCCTTCGTTACACGTTATACGTCCTTCGTTACACGTTATACGTAATACGTTATACGTTATACGTTATACGTTATACGTTATACGTTATACGTTATGCGTTATACGTTACACGTTATACGTTATTCGTTATACGTTATACGTTACACGTTATACGTTATACGTTATACGTTAAACGTTATACGTTATACGTTTTACGTTATACGTTTTACGTTATACGTTATACGTTATACGTTATACGTTATACGTTATACGTTATACGTTATACGTTATACGTTACACGTTATACGTTATACGTTATACGTTATACGTTATACGTTATACGTTATACGTTATACGTTATAGGTTACACGTTATACGTTATACGTTATACGTTATACGTTATACGTTGTACGTTATACGTTATACGTTATACGTTATACGTTTTACGTTATACGTTATACGTTATACGTTATACGTTATACGTTATACGTTATACGTTATACGTTATACGTTATACGTTACACGTTATACGTTATACGTTATATGTTATACGTTATACGTTATACGTTATACGTTATACGTTATACGTTATAGGTTATGCGTTATACGTTACACGTTATACGTTATTCGTTATACGTCACACGTTATACGTTACACGTTACACGTTATTCGTTACACGTTATACGTTATACGGTATACGTTATACGTTATACGTTATACGTTATACTTTATACGTTATACGTTATACGTTACACGTTATACGTTGTACGTCACACGTAATACGTTATACGTTACACGTTATACGTTATACGTTATACGTTATACGTTATACGTTATACGTTATACGTTATACGTTATACGCTATACGTTATACGTTATACGTTATACGTTATACTTTATACGTTATACGTTATACGTTATACGTTATACGTTACACGCTATACGTTATACGTTATACGTTATACGTTATACGTTATACGTTATACGTTATACGTTATACGTTATACGTTATACGTCCATCATTACACGTTATACGTTATACTTTATACGTTATACGTCATAGGTTACACGATACATGTTATACGTTATACGTTATACGTTATACGTTATACGTTATACGTTATACGTTATACGTAATATGTAATACGTAATAAGTTTTACATTATTCGTTATACGTTCTTCGTTACACGTTGTACGTCATACGTTATGCGTTATACGTTCTACGTTGTACGTTATACGTTATACGTTCTACGTTATACGTTATACGTAATACGATATACGTTATACGTTATACGTTATACGTTATACGTTATACGTTATACGTTATACGTTATACGTTATACGTTACACGTTATACGTTACACGTTATACGTTATACGTTATACGTTATACGTTATACGTTATACGTTATACGTTATACGTTATACGTTTTACGTTATACGTTCTTCGTTACACGTTATACGTTATACGTTATACGTTATACGTTATACGTTATACGTTATACGTTATACGTTATACGTTATACGTTATACGTTATACGTTATACGTTATACGTTATACGTTATACGTTATACGTTATACGTTATACGTTATACGTTACACGTTATACGTTATACGTTATACGTTATACGTTATACGTTATACGTTATACGTTATACGTTATACGCTATACGTTATACGTTATACGTCACACGTCATACGTTACACGTCATAGCTTACACGATACACGTTATACGTTATACGTTATACGTCATAGCTTACACGATACACGTTATACGTTATACGCTATACGTCATAGCTTACACGATACACGTTATACGTTATACGTTATACGTTACACGTTATACGTTATACGTTACACATTATACGTTATACGATACACGTTATACGTTATACGTTATACGTTATACGTTATACGTTTTACGTTATACGTTCTTCGTTACACGTTATACGCTATACGTTATACGTTATACGTTATACGTTATACGTTATACGTTATACGTTATACGTTATACGTTATACGTTATACGTTATACGTTATACGTTATACGTTATACGTTATACGTTATACGTTATACGTTATACGTTACACGTTATACGTTATACGTTATATGTTATACGTTATACGTTATACGTTATACGTTATACGTTATACGTTATAGGTTATGCGTTATACGTTACACGTTATACGTTATTCGTTATACGTCACACGTTATACGTTACACGTTACACGTTATTCGTTACACGTTATACGTTATACGGTATACGTTATACGTTATACGTTATACGTTATACTTTATACGTTATACGTTATACGTTACACGTTATACGTTGTACGTCACACGTAATACGTTATACGTTACACGTTATACGTTATACGTTATACGTTATACGTTATACGTTATACGTTATACGTTATACGTTATACGCTATACGTTATACGTTATACGTTATACGTTATACTTTATACGTTATACGTTATACGTTATACGTTATACGTTACACGCTATACGTTATACGTTATACGTTATACGTTATACGTTATACGTTATACGTTATACGTTATACGTTATACGTTATACGTTATACGTTATACGTTATACGTTATACGTTATACGTTATACGTTATACGTTATACGTTATACGTTATACGTTATACGTTATACGTTATACGTTATACGTTATACGTTATACTTTATACGTTATACGTTATACGTCACACGTTATACGTTATACGTCACACGTAATACGTTATACGTTACACGTTATACGTTATACGTTATACGTTATACGTTATACGTCACACGTTATACGTTATACGTTACACGTTATACGTTATACGTTATACGTTATACGTTATACGTTATACGTTATACGTTATACGTTATACGTTATACGTTATACGTTATACGTTATACGTTATACGTTATACGTTATACGTTATACGTTATACGTCCATCATTACACGTTATACGTTATACTTTATACGTTATACGTCATAGGTTACACGATACACGTTATACGTTATACGTTATACGTTATACGTTATACGTTATACGTTATACGTTATACGTAATATGTAATACGTTATAAGTTTTACATTATTCGTTATACGTTCTTCGTTACACGTTGTACGTCATACGTTATGCGTTATACGTTCTACGTTGTACGTTATACGTTATACGTTCTACGTTATACGTTATACGTAATACGATATACGTTATACGTTATACGTTATACGTTATACGTTATACGTTATACGTTATACGTTATACGTTATACGTTACACGTTGTACGTTATACGTTATACGTTCTACGTTATACGTTATACGTAATACGATATACGTTATACGTTATACGTTATACGTTATACGTTATACGTTATACGTTATACGTTATACGTTATACGTTACACGTTATACGTTACACGTTATACGTTATACGTTATACGTTATACGTTATACGTTATACGTTATACGTTATACGTTATACGTTATACGTTTTACGTTATACGTTCTTCGTTACACGTTATACGTTATACGTTATACGTTATACGTTATACGTTATACGTTATACGTTATACGTTATACGTTATACGTTACACGTTATACGTTATACGTTATACGTTATACGTTATACGTCACACGTTATACGTTATACGTTACACGTTATACGTTATACGTTATACGTTATACGTTATACGTTATACGTTATACGTTATACGTTATACATTATACGTTATACGTTATACGTTATACGTTATACGTTATACGTTATACGTTATACGTTATACGTCCATCATTACACGTTATACGTTATACTTTATACGTTATACGTCATAGGTTACACGATACACGTTATACGTTATACGTTATACGTTATACGTTATACGTTATACGTTATACGTTATACGTAATATGTAATACGTTATAAGTTTTACATTATTCGTTATACGTTCTTCGTTACACGTTGTACGTCATACGTTATGCGTTATACGTTCTACGTTGTACGTTATACGTTATACGTTCTACGTTATACGTTATACGTAATACGATATACGTTATACGTTATACGTTATACGTTATACGTTATACGTTATACGTTATACGTTATACGTTATACGTTACACGTTATACGTTACACGTTATACGTTATACGTTATACGTTATACGTTATACGTTATACGTTATACGTTATACGTTATACGTTTTACGTTATACGTTCTTCGTTACACGTTATACGTTATACGTTATACGTTATACGTTATACGTTATACGTTATACGTTATACGTTATACGTTATACGTTATACGTTATACGTTATACGTTATACGTTATACGTTATACGTTATACGTTATACGTTATACGTTATACGTTACACGTTATACGTTACACGTTATACGTTATACGTTATACGTTATACGTTATACGTTATACGTTATACGCTATACGTTATACGTTATACGTCACACGTCATACGTTACACGTCATAGCTTACACGATACACGTTATACGTTATACGTTATACGTCATAGCTTACACGATACACGTTATACGTTATACGCTATACGTCATAGCTTACACGATACACGTTATACGTTATACGTTATACGTTACACGTTATACGTTATACGTTACACATTATACGTTATACGTTACACGTTATACGTTATACGTTATACGTTATACGTTATACGTTTTACGTTATACGTTCTTCGTTACACGTTATACGCTATACGTTATACGTTATACGTTATACGTTATACGTTATACGTTATACGTTATACGTTATACGTTATACGTTATACGTTATACGTTATACGTTATACGTTATACGTTATACGTTATACGTTATACGTTACACGTTATACGTTATACGTTATATGTTATACGTTATACGTTATACGTTATACGTTATACGTTATACGTTATAGGTTATGCGTTATACGTTACACGTTATACGTTATTCGTTATACGTCACACGTTATACGTTACACGTTACACGTTATTCGTTACACGTTATACGTTATACGGTATACGTTATACGTTATACGTTATACGTTATACTTTATACGTTATACGTTATACGTTACACGTTATACGTTGTACGTCACACGTAATACGTTATACGTTACACGTTATACGTTATACGTTATACGTTATACGTTATACGTTATACGTTATACGTTATACGTTATACGCTATACGTTATACGTTATACGTTATACGTTATACTTTATACGTTATACGTTATACGTTATACGTTATACGTTACACGCTATACGTTATACGTTATACGTTATACGTTATACGTTATACGTTATACGTTATACGTTATACGTTATACGTTATACGTCCATCATTACACGTTATACGTTATACTTTATACGTTATACGTCATAGGTTACACGATACACGTTATACGTTATACGTTATACGTTATACGTTATACGTTATACGTTATACGTTATACGTAATATGTAATACGTAATAAGTTTTACATTATTCGTTATACGTTCTTCGTTACACGTTGTACGTCATACGTTATGCGTTATACGTTCTACGTTGTACGTTATACGTTATACGTTCTACGTTATACGTTATACGTAATACGATATACGTTATACGTTATACGTTATACGTTATACGTTATACGTTATACGTTATACGTTATACGTTATACGTTACACGTTATACGTTACACGTTATACGTTATACGTTATACGTTATACGTTATACGTTATACGTTATACGTTATACGTTATACGTTATACGTTATACGTTATACGTTATACGTTATACGTTATACGTTATACGCTATACGTTATACGTTATACGTCACACGTCATACGTTACACGTCATAGCTTACACGATACACGTTATACGTTATACGTTATACGTCATAGCTTACACGATACACGTTATACGTTATACGCTATACGTCATAGCTTACACGATACACGTTATACGTTATACGTTATACGTTACACGTTATACGTTATACGTTACACATTATACGTTATACGATACACGTTATACGTTATACGTTATACGTTATACGTTATACGTTTTACGTTATACGTTCTTCGTTACACGTTATACGCTATACGTTATACGTTATACGTTATACGTTATACGTTATACGTTATACGTTATACGTTATACGTTATACGTTATACGTTATACGTTATACGTTATACGTTATACGTTATACGTTATACGTTATACGTTATACGTTATACGTTACACGTTATACGTTATACGTTATATGTTATACGTTATACGTTATACGTTATACGTTATACGTTATACGTTATAGGTTATGCGTTATACGTTACACGTTATACGTTATTCGTTATACGTCACACGTTATACGTTACACGTTACACGTTATTCGTTACACGTTATACGTTATACGGTATACGTTATACGTTATACGTTATACGTTATACTTTATACGTTATACGTTATACGTTACACGTTATACGTTGTACGTCACACGTAATACGTTATACGTTACACGTTATACGTTATACGTTATACGTTATACGTTATACGTTATACGTTATACGTTATACGTTATACGTTATACGTTATACGTTATACGTTATACGTTATACGCTATACGTTATACGTTATACGTCACACGTCATACGTTACACGTCATAGCTTACACGATACACGTTATACGTTATACGTTATACGTCATAGCTTACACGATACACGTTATACGTTATACGCTATACGTCATAGCTTACACGATACACGTTATACGTTATACGTTATACGTTACACGTTATACGTTATACGTTACACATTATACGTTATACGATACACGTTATACGTTATACGTTATACGTTATACGTTATACGTTTTACGTTATACGTTCTTCGTTACACGTTATACGCTATACGTTATACGTTATACGTTATACGTTATACGTTATACGTTATACGTTATACGTTATACGTTATACGTTATACGTTATACGTTATACGTTATACGTTATACGTTATACGTTATACGTTATACGTTATACGTTACACGTTATACGTTATACGTTATATGTTATACGTTATACGTTATACGTTATACGTTATACGTTATACGTTATAGGTTATGCGTTATACGTTACACGTTATACGTTATTCGTTATACGTCACACGTTATACGTTACACGTTACACGTTATTCGTTACACGTTATACGTTATACGGTATACGTTATACGTTATACGTTATACGTTATACTTTATACGTTATACGTTATACGTTACACGTTATACGTTGTACGTCACACGTAATACGTTATACGTTACACGTTATACGTTATACGTTATACGTTATACGTTATACGTTATACGTTATACGTTATACGTTATACGCTATACGTTATACGTTATACGTTATACGTTATACTTTATACGTTATACGTTATACGTTATACGTTATACGTTACACGCTATACGTTATACGTTATACGTTATACGTTATACGTTATACGTTATACGTTATACGTTATACGTTATACGTTATACGTTATACGTTATACGTTATACGTTATACGTTATACGTTATACGTTATACGTTATACGTTATACGTTATACGTTATACGTTATACGTTATACGTTATACGTTATACGTTATACGTTATACGTTATACTTTATACGTTATACGTTATACGTCACACGTTATACGTTATACGTCACACGTAATACGTTATACGTTACACGTTATACGTTATACGTTATACGTTATACGTTATACGTCACACGTTATACGTTATACGTTACACGTTATACGTTATACGTTATACGTTATACGTTATACGTTATACGTTATACGTTATACGTTATACGTTATACGTTATACGTTATACGTTATACGTTATACGTTATACGTTATACGTTATACGTCCATCATTACACGTTATACGTTATACTTTATACGTTATACGTCATAGGTTACACGATACACGTTATACGTTATACGTTATACGTTATACGTTATACGTTATACGTTATACGTTATACGTTATACGTAATATGTAATACGTTATAAGTTTTACATTATTCGTTATACGTTCTTCGTTACACGTTGTACGTCATACGTTATGCGTTATACGTTCTACGTTGTACGTTATACGTTATACGTTCTACGTTATACGTTATACGTAATACGATATACGTTATACGTTATACGTTATACGTTATACGTTATACGTTATACGTTATACGTTATACGTTATACGTTACACGTTATACGTTACACGTTATACGTTATACGTTATACGTTATACGTTATACGTTATACGTTATACGTTATACGTCATAGCTTACACGATACACGTTATACGTTATACGCTATACGTCATAGCTTACACGATACACGTTATACGTTATACGTTACACGTTATACGTTATACGTTACACATTATACGTTATACGTTACACGTTATACGTTATACGTTATACGTTATACGTTATACGTTATACGTTTTACGTTATACGTTCTTCGTTACACGTTATACGCTATACGTTATACGTTATACGTTATACGTTATACGTTATACGTTATACGTTATACGTTATACGTTATACGTTATACGTTATACGTTATACGTTATACGTTATACGTTATACGTTATACGTTATACGTTATACGTTATACGTTACACGTTATACGTTATACGTTATATGTTATACGTTATACGTTATACGTTATACGTTATACGTTATACGTTATAGGTTATGCGTTATACGTTACACGTTATACGTTATTCGTTATACGTCACACGTTATACGTTACACGTTACACGTTATTCGTTACACGTTATACGTTATACGGTATACGTTATACGTTATACGTTATACGTTATACTTTATACGTTATACGTTATACGTTACACGTTATACGTTGTACGTCACACGTAATACGTTATACGTTACACGTTATACGTTATACGTTATACGTTATACGTTATACGTTATACGTTATACGTTATACGTTATACGCTATACGTTATACGTTATACGTTATACGTTATACTTTATACGTTATACGTTATACGTTATACGTTATACGTTACACGCTATACGTTATACGTTATACGTTATACGTTATACGTTATACGTTATACGTTATACGTTATACGTTATACGTTATACGTTATACGTTATACGTTATACGTTATACGTTATACGTTATACGTTATACGTTATACGTTATACGTTATACGTTATACGTTATACGTTATACGTTATACGTTATACGTTATACTTTATACGTTATACGTTATACGTCACACGTTATACGTTATACGTCACACGTAATACGTTATACGTTACACGTTATACGTTATACGTTATACGTTATACGTTATACGTCACACGATATACGTTATACGTTACACGTTATACGTTATACGTTATACGTTATACGTTATACGTTATACGTTATACGTTATACGTTATACGTTATACGTTATACGTTATACGTTATACGTTATACGTTATACGTTATACGTTATACGTCCATCATTACACGTTATACGTTATACTTTATACGTTATACGTCATAGGTTACACGATACACGTTATACGTTATACGTTATACGTTATACGTTATACGTTATACGTTATACGTTATACGTAATATGTAATACGTTATGAGTTTTACATTATTCGTTATACGTTCTTCGTTACACGTTGTACGTCATACGTTATGCGTTATACGTTCTACGTTGTACGTTATACGTTATACGTTCTACGTTATACGTTATACGTAATACGATATACGTTATACGTTATACGTTATACGTTATACGTTATACGTTATACGTTATACGTTATACGTTATACGTTACACGTTATACGTTACACGTTATACGTTATACGTTATACGTTATACGTTATACGTTATACGTTATACGTTATACGCTATACGTTATACGTTATACGTCACACGTCATACGTTACACGTCATAGCTTACACGATACACGTTATACGTTATACGTTATACGTCATAGCTTACACGATACACGTTATACGTTATACGCTATACGTCATAGCTTACACGATACACGTTATACGTTATACGCTATACGTTACACGTTATACGTTATACGTTACACATTATACGTTATACGTTACACGTTATACGTTATTCGTTATACGTTATACATTACACGTTATACGTTATACGTTATACGTTATACGTTATACGTTATACGTTATACGTTATACGTTATACGTTATACGTTATAGGTTATACGTTTTACGTTATACGTTTTACGTTATACGTTATACGTTATACGTTATACGTTATACGTTACACTTTATACGTTATACGTTATACGTTATACGTTATACGTTACACGTTATACGTTACACGTTATACGTTATACGTTATACGTTATACGTTATACGTTATACGTTATACGTTATACGCTATACGTTATACGTTATACGTCACACGTCATACGTTACACGTCATAGCTTACACGATACACGTTATACGTTATACGTTATACGTCATAGCTTACACGATACACGTTATACGTTATACGCTATACGTCATAGCTTACACGATACACGTTATACGTTATACGCTATACGTTACACGTTATACGTTATACGTTACACATTATACGTTATACGTTACACGTTATACGTTATTCGTTATACGTTATACATTACACGTTATACGTTATACGTTATACGTTATACGTTATACGTTATACGTTATACGTTATACGTTATACGTTATACGTTATACGTTATAGGTTATACGTTTTACGTTATACGTTTTACGTTATACGTTATACGTTATACGTTATACGTTATACGTTACACGTTATACGTTATACGTTATACGTTATACGTTATACGTTATACGTCATACGTTATACGTTATACGTTATAGGTTACACGTTATACGTTATACGTTATACGTTATACGTTATACGTTGTACGTTATACGTTATACGTTATACGTTATACGTTTTACGTTATACGTTATACGTTATACGTTATACGTTATACGTCACACGTTATACGTTATACGTCACACGTAATACGTTATACGTTACACGTTATACGTTATACGTTATACGTTATACGTTATACGTCACACGTTATACGTTATACGTTACACGTTATACGTTATACGTTATACGTTATACGTTATACGTTATACGTTATACGCTATACGTTATACGTTATACGTTATACGTTATACTTTATACGTTATACGTTATACGTTATACGTTATACGTTACACGCTATACGTTATACGTTATACTTTATACGTTATACGTTATACGTCACACGTTATACGTTATACGTCACACGTAATACGTTATACGTTACACGTTATACGTTATACGTTATACGTTATACGTTATACGTCACACGTTATACGTTATACGTTACACGTTATACGTTATACGTTATACGTTATACGTTATACGTTATACGTTATACGTTATACGTTATACGTTATACGTTATACGTTATACGTTATACGTTATACGTTATACGTTATACGTTCTTCGTTACACGTTATACGTTATACGTCATAGGTTACACGATACACGTTACACGATACACGTTATACGTTATACGTTATACGTTATACGTTATACGTTATACGTTATACGTTATACGTTATACGTAATATGTAATACGTTATAAGTTTTACATTATTCGTTATACGTTCTTCGTTACACGTTGTACGTCATACGTTATGCGTTATACGTTCTACGTTGTACGTTATACGTTATACGTTCTACGTTATACGTTACACGTTATACGTTATACGTTATACGTTATACGTTATACGCTATACGTTATACGTTATACGTTATACGTTATACGTTATACGTTATACGTTATACGTTATACTTTATACGTTATACGTTATACGTCACACGTTATACGTTATACGTCACACGTAATACGTTATACGTTACACGTTATACGTTATACGTTATACGTTATACGTTATACGTCACACGTTATACGTTATACGTTACACGTTATACGTTATACGTTATACGTTATACGTTATACGTCACACGTAATACGTTATACGTTACACGTTATACGTTATACGTTATACGTTATACGTTATACGTCACACGTTATACGTTATACGTTACACGTTATACGTTATACGTTACACGTTATACGTTATACGTTATACGTTATACGTTATACGTTATACGTTATACGTTATACGTTATACGTTATACGTTATACGTTATACGTTATACGTTCTTCGTTACACGTTATACGTTATACGTCATAGGTTACACGATACACGTTACACGATACACGTTATACGTTATACGTTATACGTTATACGTTATACGTTATACGTTATACGTTATACGTTATACGTAATATGTAATACGTTATAAGTTTTACATTATTCGTTATACGTTCTTCGTTACACGTTGTACGTCATACGTTATGCGTTATACGTTCTACGTTGTACGTTATACGTTATACGTTCTACGTTATACGTTACACGTTATACGTTATACGTTATACGTTATACGTTATACGCTATACGTTATACGTTATACGTTATACGTTATACGTTATACGTTATACGTTATACGTTATACTTTATACGTTATACGTTATACGTCACACGTTATACGTTATACGTCACACGTAATACGTTATACGTTACACGTTATACGTTATACGTTATACGTTATACGTTATACGTCACACGTTATACGTTATACGTTACACGTTATACGTTATACGTTATACGTTATACGTTATACGTTATACGTTATACGTTATACGTTATACGTTATACGTTATACGTTATACGTTATACGTTATACGTTATACGTTATACGTTATACGTTATACGTTCTTCGTTACACGTTATACGTTATACGTCATAGGTTACACGATACACGTTACACGATACACGTTATACGTTATACGTTATACGTTATACGTTATACGTTATACGTTATACGTTATACGTAATATGTAATACGTTATAAGTTTTACATTATTCGTTATACGTTCTTCGTTACACGTTGTACGTCATACGTTATGCGTTATACGTTCTACGTTGTACGTTATACGTTATACGTTCTACGTTATACGTTACACGTTATACGTTATACGTTATACGTTATACGTTATACGCTATACGTTATACATTATACGTTATACGTTATACGTTATACGTTATACGTTATACGTTATACTTTATACGTTATACGTTATACGTCACACGTTATACGTTATACGTCACACGTAATACGTTATACGTTACACGTTATACGTTATACGTTATACGTTATACGTTATACGTCACACGTTATACGTTATACGTTACACGTTATACGTTATACGTTATACGTTATACGTTATACGTTATACGTTATACGTTATACGTTATACGTTATACGTTATACGTTATACGTTATACGTTATACGTTATACGTTATACGTTATACGTTCTTCGTTACACGTTATACGTTATACGTCATAGGTTACACGATACACGTTACACGATACACGTTATACGTTATACGTTATACGTTATACGTTATACGTTATACGTTATACGTTATACGTAATATGTAATACGTTATAAGTTTTACATTATTCGTTATACGTTCTTCGTTACACGTTGTACGTCATACGTTATGCGTTATACGTTCTACGTTGTACGTTATACGTTATACGTTCTACGTTATACGTTACACGTAATACGATATACGTTATACGTTATACGTTATACGTTATACGTTATACGTTATACGTTACACGTTATACGTTATACGTTATACGTTATACGTTATACGTTATACGTTATACGTTATACGTTATACGTTATACGTTATACGTTATACGTTATACGTTATACGTTATACGTTACACGTTATACGTTATACGTTATACGTTTTACGTTATACGTTCTTCGTTACACGTTATACGTTATACGTTATACGTTATACGTTATACGTTATACGTTATACGTTATACGTTATACGTTATACGTTATACGTTATACGTTATACGTTATACGTTATACGTTATACCTTATACGTTATACGTTACACGTTATACGTTACACGTTATACGTTATACGTTATACGTTATACGTTATACGTTATACGTTTTACGTTATACGTTTTACGTTACACGTTATACGTTATACGTTATACGTTATACGTTATACGTTATACGTCCTTCGTTACAGGTTATACGTCCTTCGTTACACGTTATACGTAATACGTTATACGTTATACGTTATACGTTATACGTTATACGTTTTACGTTATACGTTATACGTTACACGTTATACGTTATATGTTATGCGTTATACGTTACACGTTATACGTTATTCGTTATACGTTATACGTTACACGTTATACGTTATACGTTATACGTTATACGTTATACGTTAGACGTTATACGTTATACGTTATACGTTATACGTTATACGTCCTTCGTTACAGGTTATACGTCCTTCGTTACACGTTATACGTAATACGTTATACGTTATACGTTATACGTTACACGTTATACGTTATACGTTATACGTTATGCGTTATACGTTACACGTTATACGTTATTCGTTATACGTTATACGTTACACGTTATACGTTATACGTTATACGTTAAACGTTATACGTTATACGTTTTACGTTATACGTTTTACGTTATACGTTATACGTTATACGTTATACGTTATACGTTACACGTTATACGTTATACGTTATACGTTATACGTTATACGTTATACGTTATACGTTATACGTTATACGTTATACGTTTTACGTTATACGTTATACGTTACACGTTATACGTTATACGTTATACGTTATACGTTATACGTTAGACGTTATACGTTATACGTTATACGTTATACGTTATACGTCCTTCGTTACAGGTTATACGTCCTTCGTTACACGTTATACGTAATACGTTATACGTTATACGTTATACGTTATACGTTATACGTTATACGTTATACGTTATGCGTTATACGTTACACGTTATACGTTATTCGTTATACGTTATACGTTACACGTTATACGTTATACGTTATACGTTATACGTTAAACGTTATACGTTATACGTTTTACGTTATACGTTTTACGTTATACGTTATACGTTATACGTTATACGTTATACGTTATACGTCACACGTTATACGTTATACGTTACACGTTATACGTTATACGTTACACGTTATACGTTATACGTTATACGTTATACGTTATACGTTATACGTTATACGTTAGACGTTATACGTTATACGTTATACGTTATACGTTATACGTTATACGTTATACGTCCTTCGTTACACGTTATACGTCCTTCGTTACACGTTATACGTCCTTCGTTACACGTTATACGTAATACGTTATACGTTATACGTTATACGTTATACGTTATACGTTATACGTTATGCGTTATACGTTACACGTTATACGTTATTCGTTATACGTTATACGTTACACGTTATACGTTATACGTTATACGTTAAACGTTATACGTTATACGTTTTACGTTATACGTTTTACGTTATACGTTATACGTTATACGTTATACGTTATACGTTACACGTTATACGTTATACGTTATACGTTATACGTTATACGTTATACGTTATACGTTATACGTTATAGGTTACACGTTATACGTTATACGTTATACGTTATACGTTATACGTTGTACGTTATACGTTATACGTTATACGTTATACGTTTTACGTTATACGTTATACGTTATACGTTATACGTTATACGTTATGCGTTATACGTTACACGTTATACGTTATTCGTTATACGTTATACATTACACGTTATACGTTATACGTTATACGTTATACGTTATACGTTATACGTTATGCGTTATACGTTACACGTTATACGTTATTCGTTATACGTTATACATTACACGTTATACGTTATACGTTATACGTTATACGTTATACGTTATACGTTATACGTTATACGTTATACGTTATACGTTATACGTTATACGTTATAGGTTACACGTTATACGTTATACGTTATACGTTATACGTTATACGTTGTACGTTATACGTTATACGTTATACGTTATACGTTTTACGTTATACGTTATACGTTATACGTTATACGTTATACGTCACACGTTATACGTTACACGTTACACGTTATTCGTTACACGTTATACGTTATACGGTATACGTTATACGTTATACGTTATACGTTATACGTTATACGTTATACGTTATACGTTATACGTTATACGTTATACGTTATACGTTATACGTTTTACGTTATACGTTCTTCGTTACACGTTATACGTTATACGTTATACGTTATACGTTATACGTTTTACGTTATACGTTATACGTTATACGTTATACGTTATACGTTATACGTTATACGTTATACGTTATACGTTATACGTTATACCTTATACGTTATACGTTACACGTTATACGTTACACGTTATACGTTATACGTTATACGTTATACGTTATACGTTATACGTTTTACGTTATACGTTTTACGTTATACGTTATACGTTATACGTTATACGTTATACGTTACACGTTATACGATATACGTTATACGTTATACGTTAGACGCTATACGTTATACGTTATACGTTATACGTTATACTTTATACGTTATACGTTATACGTTATACGTTATACGTTACACGCTATACGTTATACGTTATACGTTATACGTTATACGTTATACGTTATACGTTATACGTTATACGTTATACGTTATACGTTATACGTTATACGTTATACGTTATACGTTATACGTTATACGTTATACGTTATACGTTATACGTTATACGTTATACGTTATACGTTATACGTTATACGTTATACGTTATACGTTATACTTTATACGTTATACGTTATACGTCACACGTTATACGTTATACGTCACACGTAATACGTTATACGTTACACGTTATACGTTATACGTTATACGTTATACGTTATACGTCACACGCTATACGTTATACGTTACACGTTATACGTTATACGTTATACGTTATATGTTATACGTTATACGTTATACGTTATACGTTATACGTTATACGTTATACGTTATACGTCACACGTTATACGTTATACGTTACACGTTATACGTTATACGTTACACGTTATACGTTATACGTTATACGTTATACGTTATACGTTATACGTTATACGTTAGACGTTATACGTTATACGTTATACGTTATACGTTATACGTTATACGTTATACGTCCTTCGTTACACGTTATACGTCCTTCGTTACACGTTATACGTCCTTCGTTACACGTTATACGTAATACGTTATTCGTTATACGTTATACGTTACACGTTATACGTTATACGTTATACGTTAAACGTTATACGTTATACGTTTTACGTTATACGTTTTACGTTATACGTTATACGTTATACGTTATACGTTATACGTTACACGTTATGCGTTATACGTTATACGTTATACGTTATACGTTATACGTTATACGTTATACGTTATAGGTTACACGTTATACGTTATACGTTATACGTTATACGTTATACGGTGTACGTTATACGTTATACGTTATACGTTATACGTTTTACGTTATACGTTATACGTTATACGTTATACGTTATACGTTATACGTTATGCGTTATACGTTACACGTTATACGTTATTCGTTATACGTTATACATTACACGTTATACGTTATACGTTATACGTTATACGTTATACGTTATACGTTATACGTTATACGTTATACGTTATACGTTATACGTTATACGTTATAGGTTACACGTTATACGTTATACGTTATACGTTATACGTTATACGTTGTACGTTATACGTTATACGTTATACGTTATACGTTTTACGTTATACGTTATACGTTTTTGGCGGCGGTTTGAAGATGTTTAAGATAGGAGAGAACGGAAATAGGAAAAGGAGTGGGGATAAGCGTTTCATCCCGGGCCTGCTAGTGGACTCGTCAGTAAGGCATCCTAGCAGGCCCTGCCTTATACGCCGGGACATTGGAAGATCGGTAAGAGGTCGTATATATAGCGATCGGAGCAGGTACGGGAACTTGCGGGAAACGGTTGATGGTGAGTTTCCCTCTGGTGGCAAGCGTGGGTAGTGCCGCCACATAACCCCCTTGCCAGTGGTAAACGATACTTTGAAGTTCCGTCCTGATGTCCCAGTGGCGTAGGTATTTGTTCCGTCGCTGGCAGGTAAAGGAGTCAACCCTCGGAGAGGGGGATTTACGAAAAATCGGCCTTTACACGTTGCGTTCCATCCATCGTCTTGTGCTGCACCTCTACTGCTGCTGTGCTGTTGTCCAGAAGGTTGCGTGTTACTAGACGGGGTCACCACTTTGGCGGCGGTAATAAGATGTTTAAGATAGGAGAGAACGGAAATAGGAAAAGGAGTGGGGATAAGCGTTTCATCCCGGGCCTGCTAGTGGACTCGTCAGTAAGGCATCCTAGCAGGCCCTGCCTTATACGCCGGGACATTGGAAGATCGGTAAGAGGTCGTATATATAGCGATCGGAGCAGGTACGGGAACTTGCGGGAAACGGTTGATGGTGAGTTTCCCTCTGGTGGCAAGCGTGGGTAGTGCCGCCACACGTTATACGTTATACGTTATACGTCACACGTTATACGTTACACGTTACACGTTATTCGTTACACGTTATACGTTATACGGTATACGTTATACGTTATACGTTATACGTTATACTTTATACGTTATACGTTATACGTTACACGTTATACGTTGTACGTCACACGTAATACGTTATACGTTACACGTTATACGTTATACGTTATACGTTATACGTTATACGTTATACGTTATACGTTATACGCTATACGTTATACGTTATACGTTATACGTTATACTTTATACGTTATACGTTATACGTTATACGTTATACGTTATACGTTACACGCTATACGTTATACGTTATACGTTATACGTTATACGTTATACGTTATACGTTATACGTTATACGTTATACGTTATACGTTATACGTTATACGTTATACGTTATACGTTATACGTTATACGTTATACGTTATACGTTATACGTTATACGTTATACGTTATACGTTATACGTTATACGTCATACTTTATACGTTATACGTTATACGTCACACGTTATACGTTATACGTCACACGTAATACGTTATACGTTACACGTTATACGTTATACGTTATACGTTATACGTTATACGTCACACGTTATACGTTATACGTTACACGTTATACGTTATACGTTATACGTTATACGTTATACGTTATACGTTATACGTTATACGTTATACGTTATACGTTACACGTTATACGTTATACGTTATACGTTATACGTTATACGTTATACGTTATACGTCCATCGTTACACGTTATACGTTATACGTCCATCGTTACACGTTATACGTTATACTTTATACGTTATACGTCATAGGTTACACGATACACGTTATACGTTATACGTTATACGTTATACGTTATACGTTATACGTTATACGTTATACGTAATATGTAATACGTTATAAGTTTTACATTATTCGTTATACGTTCTTCGTTACACGTTGTACGCCATACGTTATGCGTTATACGTTCTACGTTGTACGTTATACGGTATACGTTCTACGTTATACGTTATACGTAATACGATATACGTTATACGTTATACGTTATACGTTATACGTTATACGTTATACGTTATACGTTATACGTTATACGTTACACGTTATACGTTACACGTTATACGTTACACGTTATACGTTATACGTTATACGTTATACGTTATACGTTATACGTTATACGTTATACGTTTTACGTTATACGTTCTTCGTTACACGTTATACGTTATACGTTATACGTTATACGTTATACGTTATACGTTATACGTTATACGTTATACGTTATACGTTATACGTTATACGTTATACGTTATACGTTATACGTTGTACGTTATACGTTATACGTTACACGTTATACGTTACACGTTATACGTTATACGTTATACGTTATACGTTATACGTTATACGTTATACGTTATACGTTATACGTTATACGTTATACGTTATACGTCACACGTCATACGTTACACGTCATAGCTTACACGATACACGTTATACGTTATACGTTATACGTCATAGCTTACACGATACACGTTATACGTTATACGTTATACGTCATAGCTTACACGATACACGTTATACGTTATACGTTATACGATACACGTTATACGTTATACGTTACACATTATACGTTATACGTTACACGTTATACGTTATACGTTATACGTTATACGTTATACGTTATACGTTATACGTCCATCGTTACACGTTATACGTTATACTTTATACGTTATACGTCATAGGTTACACGATACACGTTATACGTTATACGTTATACGTTATACGTTATACGTTATACGTTATACGTTATACGTTATACGTAATATGTAATACGTTATAAGTTTTACATTATTCGTTATACGTTCTTCGTTACACGTTGTACGCCATACGTTATGCGTTATACGTTCTACGTTGTACGTTATACGTTATACGTTCTACGTTATACGTTATACGTAATACGATATACGTTATACGTTATACGTTATACGTTATACGTTATACGTTATACGTTATACGTTATACGTTATACGTTATACGTTATACGTTACACGTTATACGTTACACGTTATACGTTATACGTTATACGTTATACGTTATACGTTATACGTTATACGTTATACGTTATACGTTATACGTTTTACGTTATACGTTCTTCGTTACACGTTATACGTTATACGTTATACGTTATACGTTATACGTTATACGTTATACGTTATACGTTATACGTTATACGTTATACGTTATACGTTATACGTTATACGTTATACGTTATACGTTATACGTTATACGTTATACGTTATACGTTACACGTTATACGTTACACGTTATACGTTATACGTTATACGTTATACGTTATACGTTATACGTTATACGTTATACGTTATACGTTATACGTTACACGTTACACGTTACACGTTATACGTTATACGTTATACGTTATACGTTATACGTTATACGTTATACGTTATACGTTATACGTTGTACGTTATACGTTATACGTTATACGTTATACGTTATACGTTATACGTTATACGTTATACGTTATACGTTATACGTTATACGTTATACGTTATACGTTATACGTTATACGTTATACGTTATACGTTATACGTTATACGTTATACGTTATACGTTATACGTTATACTTTATACGTTATACGTTATACGTCACACGTTATACGTTGTACGTCACACGTAATACGTTATACGTTACACGTTATACGTTATACGTTATACGTTATACGTTATACGTCACACGTTATACGTTATACGTTACACGTTATACGTTATACGTTATACGTTATATGTTATACGTTATACGTTATACGTTATACGTTATACGTTATACGTTATACGTTATACGTTATACGTTATACGTCACACGTTATACGTTATAAGTTACACGTTATACGTTATACGTTTCACGTTATACGTTATACGTTATACGTTATACGTTATACGTTATACGTTATACGTTAGACGTTATACGTTATACGTTATACGTTATACGTTATACGTTATACGTTATACGTCCTTCGTTACACGTTATACGTCCTTCGTTACACGTTATACGTCCTTCGTTACACGTTATACGTAATACGTTATTCGTTATACGTTATACGTTACACGTTATACGTTATACGTTATACGTTAAACGTTATACGTTATACGTTTTACGTTATACGTTTTACGTTATACGTTATACGTTATACGTTATACGTTATACGTTACACGTTATGCGTTATACGTTATACGTTATACGTTATACGTTATACGTTATACGTTATACGTTATAGGTTACACGTTATACGTTATACGTTATACGTTATACGTTATACGTTGTACGTTATACGTTATACGTTATACGTTATACGTTTTACGTTATACGTTATACGTTATACGTTATACGTTATACGTTATGCGTTATACGTTACACGTTATACGTTATTCGTTATACGTTATACATTACACGTTATACGTTATACGTTATACGTTATACGTTATACGTTATACGTTATACGTTATACGTTATACGTTATACGTTATACGTTATAGGTTACACGTTATACGTTATACGTTATACGTTATACGTTATACGTTGTACGTTATACGTTATACGTTATACGTTATACGTTTTACGTTATACGTTATACGTTATACGTTATACGTTATACGTCACACGTTATACGTTACACGTTACACGTTATTCGTTACACGTTATACGTTATACGGTATACGTCATACGTTATACGTTATACGTTATACTTTATACGTTATACGTTATACGTTACACGTTATACGTTGTACGTCACACGTAATACGTTATACGTTACACGTTATACGTTATACGTTATACGTTATACGTTATACGTTATACGTTATACGTTATACGCTATACGTTATACGTTATACGTTATACGTTATACTTTATACGTTATACTTTATACGTTATACGTTATACGTTATACGTTATACGTTACACGCTATACGTTATACGTTATACGTTATACGTTATACGTTATACGTTATACGTTATACGTTATACGTTATACGTTATACGTTATACGTTATACGTTATACGTTATACGTTATACGTTATACGTTATACGTTATACGTTATACGTTATACGTTATACGTTATACGTTATACGTTATACGTCATACTTTATACGTTATACGTTATACGTCACACGTTATACGTTATACGTCACACGTAATACGTTATACGTTACACGTTATACGTTATACGTTATACGTTATACGTTATACGTCACACGTTATACGTTATACGTTACACGTTATACGTTATACGTTATACGTTATACGTTATACGTTATACGTCCATCGTTACACGTTATACGTTATACTTTATACGTTATACGTCATAGGTTACACGATACACGTTATACGTTATACGTTATACGTTATACGTTATACGTTATACGTTATACGTTATACGTTATACGTAATATGTAATACGTTATAAGTTTTACATTATTCGTTATACGTTCTTCGTTACACGTTGTACGCTATACGTTATGCGTTATACGTTCTACGTTGTACGTTATACGTTATACGTTCTACGTTATACGTTATACGTTACACGTTATACGTTACACGTTATACGTAATACGATATACGTTATACGTTATACGTTATACGTTATACGTTATACGTTATACGTTATACGTTATACGTTATACGTTACACGTTATACGTTACACGTTATACGTTATACGTTATACGTTATACGTTATACGTTATACGTTATACGTTATACGTTATACGTTATACGTTTTACGTTATACGTTCTTCGTTACACGTTATACGTTATACGTTATACGTTATACGTTATACGTTATACGTTATACGTTATACGTTATACGTTATACGTTATACGTTATACGTTATACGTTATACGTTATACGTTATACGTTACACGTTATACGTTACACGTTATACGTTATACGTTATACGTTATACGTTATACGTTATACGTTATACGTTATACGTTATACGTTATACGTTATACGTCACACGTCATACGTTACACGTCATAGCTTACACGATACACGTTATACCTTATACGTTATACGTCATAGCTTACACGATACACGTTATACGTTATACGTTATACGTCATAGCTTACACGATACACGTTATACGTTATACGTTATACGATACACGTTATACGTTATACGTTACACATTATACGTTATACGTTACACGTTATACGTTATACGTTATACGTTATACGTTATACGTTTTACGTTATACGTTCTTCGTTACACGTTATACGCTATACGTTATACGTTATACGTTATACGTTATACGTTATACGTTATACGTTATACGTTATACGTTATACGTTATACGTTATACGTTATACGTTATACGTTATACGTTATACGTTATACGTTACACGTTATACGTTATACGTTATACGTTATACGTTATACGTTATACGTTATACGTTATACGTTATACGTTATACGTTATACGTTATAGGTTACACGTTATACGTTATACGTTATACGTTATACGTTATACGTTGTACGTTATACGTTATACGTTATACGCTATACGTTTTACGTTATACGTTATACGTTATACGTTATATGTTATACGTTATACGTTATACGTTATACGTTATACGTTATACGTTATACGTTATACGTTATACGTTAGACGTTATACGTTATACGTTATACGTTATACGTTATACGTTATACGTTATACGTCCTTCGTTACACGTTATACGTCCTTCGTTACACGTTATACGTCCTTCGTTACACGTTATACGTAATACGTTATTCGTTATACGTTATACGTTACACGTTATACGTTATACGTTATACGTTAAACGTTATACGTTATACGTTTTACGTTATACGTTTTACGTTATACGTTATACGTTATACGTTATACGTTATACGTTACACGTTATGCGTTATACGTTATACGTTATACGTTATACGTTATACGTTATACGTTATACGTTATAGGTTACACGTTATACGTTATACGTTATACGTTATACGTTATACGTTGTACGTTATACGTTATACGTTATACGTTATACGTTTTACGTTATACGTTATACGTTATACGTTATACGTTATACGTTATGCGTTATACGTTACACGTTATACGTTATTCGTTATACGTTATACATTACACGTTATACGTTATACGTTATACGTTATACGTTATACGTTATACGTTATACGTTATACGTTATACGTTATACGTTATACGTTATACGTTATAGGTTACACGTTATACGTTATACGTTATACGTTATACGTTATACGTTGTACGTTATACGTTATACGTTATACGTTATACGTTTTACGTTATACGTTATACGTTATACGTTATACGTTATACGTCACACGTTATACGTTACACGTTACACGTTATTCGTTACACGTTATACGTTATACGGTATACGTCATACGTTATACGTTATACGTTATACTTTATACGTTATACGTTATACGTTACACGTTATACGTTGTACGCCACACGTAATACGTTATACGTTACACGTTATACGTTATACGTTATACGTTATACGTTATACGTTATACGTTATACGTTATACGCTATACGTTATACGTTATACGTTATACGTTATACTTTATACGTTATACGTTATACGTTATACGTTATACGTTACACGCTATACGTTATACGTTATACGTTATACGTTATACGTTATACGTTATACGTTATACGTTATACGTTATACGTTATACGTTATACGTTATACGTTATACGTTATACGTTATACGTTATACGTTATACGTTATACGTTATACGTTATACGTTATACGTTATACGTTATACGTTATACGTTATACGTTATACGTCATACTTTATACGTTATACGTTATACGTCACACGTTATACGTTATACGTCACACGTAATACGTTATACGTTACACGTTATACGTTATACGTTATACGTTATACGTTATACGTCACACGTTATACGTTATACGTTACACGTTATACGTTATACGTTATACGTTATACGTTATACGTTATACGTTATACGTTATACGTTATACGTTATACGTTATACGTTATACGTTATACGTTATACGTTATACGTTATACGTTATACGTTATACGTTATACGTTATACGTCCATCGTTACACGTTATACGTTATACTTTATACGTTATACGTCATAGGTTACACGATACACGTTATACGTTATACGTTATACGTTATACGTTATACGTTATACGTTATACGTTATACGTTATACGTTATACGTAATATGTAATACGTT
Organism: Ptiloglossa arizonensis; assembly: GCF_051014685.1. Classification (NCBI taxonomy): domain Eukaryota; kingdom Metazoa; phylum Arthropoda; class Insecta; order Hymenoptera; family Colletidae; genus Ptiloglossa; species Ptiloglossa arizonensis. The sequence goes on along the minus strand of NW_027478637.1, from coordinate 382,355 downwards.
ATAAGTTTTACATTATTCGTTATACGTTCTTCGTTACACGTTGTACGCCATACGTTATGCGTTATACGTTCTACGTTGTACGTTATACGTTATACGTTCTACGTTCTACGTTATACGTTATACGTTACACGTTATACGTTACACGTTATACGTAATACGATATACGTTATACGTTATACGTTATACGTTATACGTTATACGTTATACGTTATACGTTATACGTTATACGTTACACGTTATACGTTACACGTTATACGTTATACGTTATACGTTATACGTTATACGTTATACGTTATACGTTATACGTTATACGTTATACGTTTTACGTTATACCTTCTTCGTTACACGTTATACGTTATACGTTATACGTTATACGTTATACGTTATACGTTATACGTTATACGTTATACGTTATACGTTATACGTTATACGTTATACGTTATACGTTATACGTTATACGTTATACGTTATACGTTATACGTTATACGTTATACGTTATACGTTACACGTTATACGTTACACGTTATACGTTATACGTTATACGTTATACGTTATACGTTATACGTTATACGTTATACGTTATACGTTATACGTTATACGTCACACGTCATACGTTACACGTCATAGCTTACACGATACACGTTATACGTTATACGTTATACGTCATAGCTTACACGATACACGTTATACGTTATACGTTATACGTCATAGCTTACACGATACACGTTATACGTTATACGTTATACGATACACGTTATACGTTATACGTTACACATTATACGTTATACGTTACACGTTATACGTTATACGTTATACGTTATACGTTATACGTTTTACGTTATACGTTCTTCGTTACACGTTATACGCTATACGTTATACGTTATACGTTATACGTTATACGTTATACGTTATACGTTATACGTTATACGTTATACGTTATACGTTATACGTTATACGTTATACGTTATACGTTATACGTTATACGTTACACGTTATACGTTATACGTTATACGTTATACGTTATACGTTATACGTTATACGTTATACGTTATACGTTATACGTTATAGGTTACACGTTATACGTTATACGTTATACGTTATACGTTATACGTTGTACGTTATACGTTATACGTTATACGCTATACGTTTTACGTTATACGTTATACGTTATACGTTATACGTTATACGTTATGCGTTATACGTTACACGTTATACGTTATTCGTTATACGTTATACATTACACGTTATACGTTATACGTTATACGTTAAACGTTATACGTTATACGTTTTACGTTATACGTTATACGTTATACGTTATACGTTATACGTTATACGTTATACGTTATACGTTACACGTTATACGTTATACGTTATACGTTATACGTTATACGTTATACGTTATACGTCACACGTTATACGTTATACGTTACACGTTATACGTTATACGTTATACGTTATACGTTATACGTTATACGTTATACGTTATACGTTATACGTTATACGTTATACGTTATACGTTATACGTTATACGTTATACGTTATACGTTATACGTTATACGTCCATCGTTACACGTTATACGTTATACTTTATACGTTATACGTCATAGGTTACACGATACACGTTATACGTTATACGTTATACGTTATACGTTATACGTTATACGTTATACGTTATACGTTATACGTAATATGTAATACGTTATAAGTTTTACATTATTCGCTATACGTTCTTCGTTACACGTTGTACGCCATACGTTATGCGTTATACGTTCTACGTTGTACGTTATACGTTATACGTTCTACGTTATACGTTATACGTAATACGATATACGTTATACGTTATACGTTATACGTTATACGTTATACGTTATACGTTATACGTTATACGTTATACGTTATACGTTATACGTTATACGTTATACGTTATACGTTATACGTTACACGTTATACGTTACACGTTATACGTTACACGTTATACGTTATACGTTATACGTTATACGTTATACGTTATACGTTATACGTTATACGTTATACGTTATACGTTATACGTCACACGTCATACGTTACACGTCATAGCTTACACGATACACGTTATACGTTATACGTTATACGTCATAGCTTACACGATACACGTTATACGTTATACGTTATACGATACACGTTATACGTTATACGTTACACATTATACGTTATACGTTACACGTTATACGTTATACGTTATACGTTATACGTTATACGTTTTACGTTATACGTTCTTCGTTACACATTATACGCCATACGTTATACGTTATACGTTATACGTTATACGTTATACGTTATACGTTATACGTTATACGTTATACGTTATACGTTATACGTTATACGTTATACGTTATACGTTATACGTTATACGTTACACGTTATACGTTATACGTTATACGTTATACGTTATACTTTATACGTTATACGTTATACGTTATACGTTATAGGTTGCACGTTATACGTTATACGTTATACGTTATACGTTATACGTTGTACGTTATACGTTATACGTTATACGCTATACGTTTTACGTTATACGTTATACGTTATACGTTATACGTTATACGTTATGCGTTATACGTTACACGTTATACGTTATTCGTTATACGTTATACATTACACGTTATACGTTGTACGTTATACGTTAAACGTTATACGTTATACGTTTTACGTTATACGTTATACGTTATACGTTATACGTTATACGTTATACGTTATACGTTATACGTTATACGTTACACGTTATACGTTATACGTTATACGTTATACGTTATACGTTATACGTTATACGTTATTGGTTATAGGTTACACGTTATACGTTATACGTTATACGTTATACGTTATACGTTGTACGTTATACGTTATACGTTATACGTTATACGTTTTACGTTATACGTTATACGTTATACGTTATACGTTATACGTCACACGTTATACGTTACACGTTACACGTTATTCGTTACACGTTATACGTTATACGGTATACGTTATACGATATACGTTATACGTTATACTTTATACGTTATACGTTATACGTTACACGTTATACGTTGTACGTCACACGTAATACGTTATACGTTACACGTTATACGTTATACGTTATACGTTATACGTTATACGTTATACGTTGTACGTTATACGCTATACGTTATACGTTATACGTTATACGTTATACTTTATACGTTATACGTTATACGTTATACGTTATACGTTACACGTTATACGTTATACGTTATACGTTATACGTTATACGTTATACGTTATACGTTATACGTTATACGTTATACGTTATACGTTATACGTTATACGTTATACGTTATACGTTATACGTTATACGTTATACGTTATACGTTATACGTTATACGTTATACGTTATACTTTATACGTTATACGTTATACGTTATACGTTATACGTTATACGTTATACGTTATACGTTATACGTTATACGTTATACGTTATACGTTATACGTTATACGTTATACGTTATACGTTATACGTTATACGTTATACGTTATACGTTATACGTTATACGTTATACGTTATACGTTATACGTCCTTTGTTACACGTTATACGTTATACTTTATACGTTATACGTCATAGGTTACACGATACACGTTATACGTTATACGTTATACGTTATACGTTATACGTTATACGTTATACGTTATACGTTATACGTTATACGTTATACGTTATACGTTATACGTTATACGTTATACGTTATTCGTCCTTCGTTACACGTTATACGTTATACTTTATACGTTATACGTCATAGGCTACACGATACACGTTATACGTTATACGTTATACGTTATACGTTATACGTTATACGTTATACGTTATACGTTATACGTTATACGTTATACGTTATACGTTATACGTTATAGGTTACATGTCATAGCTTACACGATACACGTTATACGTTATACGTTATACGTCATAGCTTACACGATACACGTTATACGTTATACGTTATACGTCATAGCTTACACGATACACGTTATACGTTATACGTTATACGTTACACGTTATACGTTATACGTTACACATTATACGTTATACGTTACACGTTATACGTTATACGTTATACGTTATACGTTATACGTTTTACGTTATACGTTCTTCGTTACACGTTATACGTTATACGTTATACGTTATACGTTAAACGTTATACGTTATACGTTGTACGTTATACGTTATACGTTATACGTTATACGTTATACGTTATACGTTATACGTTATACGTTATACGTCCATCGTTACACGTTATACGTTATACTTTATACGTTATACGTCATAGGTTACACGATACACGTTATACGTTATACGTTATACGTTATACGTTATACGTTATACGTTATACGTTATACGGTTTTACGTTATACGTTATACGTAATATGTAATACGTTATAAGTTTTACATTATTCGTTATACGTTCTTCGTTACACGTTGTACATCATACGTTATGCGTTATACGTTCTACGTTGTACGTTATACGTTATACGTTCTACGTTATACGTTATACGTAATACGATATACGTTATACGTTATACGTTATACGTTATACGTTATACGTTATACGTTATACGTCACACGTCATACGTTACACGTCATAGCTTACACGATACACGTTATACGTTATACGTCATAGCTTACACGATACACGTTATACGTTATACGTTATACGTCATAGCTTACACGATACACGTTATACGTTATACGTTATACGTTACACGTTATACGTTATACGTTACACATTATACGTTATACGTTACACGTTATACGTTATACGTTATACGTTATACGTTATACGTTTTACGTTATACGTTCTTCGTTACACGTTATACGCTATACGTTATACGTTATACGTTATACGTTATACGTTATACGTTATACGTTATACGTTATACGTTATACGTTATACGTTATACGTTATACGTTATACGTTATACGTTATACGTTATACGTTATACGTTATACGTTATACGTTACACGTTATACGTTATACGTTATACGTTATACGTTATACGTTATACGTTATACGTTATACGTTATACGTTATAGGTTACACGTTATACGTTATACGTTATACGTTATACGTTATACGTTGTACGTTATACGTTATACGTTATACGCTATACGTTTTACGTTATACGTTATACGTTATACGTTATACGTTATACGTTATGCGTTATACGTTACACGTTATACGTTATTCGTTATACGTTATACATTACACGTTATACGTTATACGTTATACGTTAAACGTTATACGTTATACGTTTTACGTTATACGTTATACGTTATACGTTATACGTTATACGTTATACTTTATACGTTATACGTTATACGTTACACGTTATACGTTGTACGTCACACGTAATACGTTATACGTTACACGTTATACGTTATACGTTATACGTTATACGTTATACGTTATACGTTGTACGTTATACGCTATACGTTGTACGTTATACGTTATACGTTATACTTTATACGTTATACGTTATACGTTATACGTTATACGCTACACGTTATACGTTATACGTTATACGTTATACGTTATACGTTACACGTTATACGTTATTGGTTATAGGTTACACGTTATACGTTATACGTTATACGTTATACGTTATACGTTGTACGTTATACGTTATACGTTATACGTTATACGTTTTACGTTATACGTTATACGTTATACGTTATACGTTATACGTCACACGATATACGTTACACGTTACACGTTATTCGTTACACGTTATACGTTATACGGTATACGTTATACGTTATACGTTATACGTTATACTTTATACGTTATTCGTTATACGTTACACGTTATACGTTGTACGTCACACGTAATACGTTATACGTTACACGTTATACGTTATACGTTATACGTTATACGTTATACGTTATACGTTGTACGTTATACGCTATACGTTGTACGTTATACGTTATACGTTATACTTTATACGTTATACGTTATACGTTATACGTTATACGTTACACGTTATACGTTATACGTTATACGTTATACGTTATACGTTATACGTTATACGTTATACGTTATACGTTATACGTTATACGTTATACGTTATACGTTATACGTTATACGTCCTTCGTTACACGTTATACGTTATACTTTATACGTTACACGTCATAGGCAACACGATACACGTTATACGTTATACGTTATACGTTATACGTTATACGTTATACGTTATACGTTATACGTTATACGTTATACGTTATACGTTATACGTTATAGGTTACACGTTATACGTTATACGTTATACGTTATACGTTATACGTTATACGTTATACGTTATACGTTATACGCTATACGTTATACGTTATACGTTATACGTTATACTTTATACGTTATACGTTATACGTTATACGTTATACGTTACACGCTATACGTTATACGTTATACGTTATACGTTATACGTTATACGTTATACGTTATACGTTATACGTTATACGTTATACGTCCTTCGTTACACGTTATACGTCCTTCGTTACACGTTATACGTCCTTCGTTACACGTTATACGTAATACGTTATACGTTATACGTTATACGTTATACGTTATACGTTATACGTTATGCGTTATACGTTACACGTTATACGTTATTCGTTATACGTTATACGTTACACGTTATACGTTATACGTTATACGTTATACGTTAAACGTTATACGTTATACGTTATACGTTTTACGTTATACGTTTTACGTTATACGTTATACGTTATACGTTACACGTTATACGTTACACGTTATACGTTATACGTTATACGTTATACGTTAGACGTTATACGTTAGACGTTATACGTTATACGTTATGCGTTATACGTTACACGTTATACGTTATTCGTTATACGTTATACGTTACACGTTATACGTTATACGTTATACGTTATACGTTATACGTTATACGTTATACGTTATACGTTATACGTTATAGGTTACACGTTATACGTTATACGTTATACGTTGTACGTTATACGTTGTACGTTATACGTTATACGTTATACGTTATACGTTATACGTTATACGTTATAGGTTACACGTTATGCGTTATACGTTATACGTTGTACGTTATACGTTATACGTTATACGTTATACGTTATACGTTATACGTTATACGTTGTACGTTATACGTTATACGTTGTACGTTATACGTTATACGTTACACGCTATACGTTATACGTTATACGTTATACGTTACACGTTATACGTTACACGTTATACGTTATACGTTATACGTTATACGTTATACGTTATACGTTATACGTTATACGTTATACGTTATACGTTATGCGTTATACGTTACACGTTATACGTTATTCGTTATACGTTATACGTTACACGTTATACGTTATACGTTATACGTTAAACGTTATACGTTATACGTTTTACGTTATACGTTTTACGTTATACGTTATACGTTATACGTTATACGTTATACGTTATACTTTATACGTTATACGTTATACGTCACACGTTATACGTTATACGTCACACGTAATACGTTATACGTTACACGTTATACGTTATACGTTATACGTTATACGTTATACGTCACACGTTATACGTTATACGTTACACGTTATACGTTATACGTTATACGTTATACGTTATACGTTATACGTTATACGTTATACGTTATACGTTATACGTTATACGTTATACGTTATACGTTATACGTTATACGTCCATCGTTACACGTTATACGTTATACTTTATACGTTATACGTCATAGGTTACACGATACACGTTATACGTTATACGTTATACGTTATACGTTATACGTTATACGTTATACGTTATACGTAATATGTAATACGTTATAAGTTTTACATTATTCGTTATACGTTCTTCGTTACACGTTGTACGTCATACGTTATGCGTTATACGTTCTACGTTGTACGTTATACGTTATACGTTAAACGTTATACGTTATACGTTTTACGTTATACGTTTTACGTTATACGTTATACGTTATACGTTATACGTTATACGTTATACGTCACACGTTATACGTTATACGTTACACGTTATACGTTATACGTTACACGTTATACGTTATACGTTATACGTTATACGTTATACGTTATACCTTATACGTTAGACGTTATATGTTATACGTTATACGTTATACGTTATACGTTATACGTTATACGTCCTTCGTTACACGTTATACGTCCTTCGTTACACGTTATACGTCCTTCGTTACACGTTATACGTAATACGTTATACGTTATACGTTATACGTTATACGTTTTACGTTATACGTTATACGTTATACGTTATACGTTATACGTCACACGTTGTACGTTACACGTTACACGTTATTCGTTACACGTTATACGTTATACGGTATACGTTATACGTTATACGTTATACGTTATACTTTATACGTTATACGTTATACGATACACGTTATACGTTGTACGTCACACGTAATACGTTATACGTTACGCGTTATACGTTATACGTTATACGTTATACGTTATACGTTATACGTTATACGTTATACGTTATACGTTATACGTTATACTTTATACGTTATACGTTATACGTTATACGTTATACGTTACACGCTATACGTTATACGTTATACGTTATACGTTACACGTTATACGTTACACGTTATACGTTATACGTTATACGTTATACGTTATACGTTATACGTTATACGTTATACGTTATACGTTATACGTTATACGTTATACGTTATACGTTATACGTTATGCGTTATACGTTACACGTTATACGTTATTCGTTATACGTTATACGTTACACGTTATACGTTATACGTTATACGTTAAACGTTATACGTTATACGTTTTACGTTATACGTTTTACGTTATACGTTATACGTTATACGTTATACGTTATACGTTATACTTTATACGTTATACGTTATACGTCACACGTTATACGTTATACGTCACACGTAATACGTTATACGTTACACGTTATACGTTATACGTTATACGTTATACGTTATACGTCACACGTTATACGTTATACGTTACACGTTATACGTTATACGTTATACGTTATACGTTATACGTTATACGTTATACGTTATACGTTATACGTTATACGTTATACGTTATACGTTATACGTTATACGTTATACGTTATACGTTATACGTCCATCGTTACACGTTATACGTTATACTTTATACGTTATACGTCATAGGTTACACGATACACGTTATACGTTATACGTTATACGTTATACGTTATACGTTATACGTTATACGTTATACGTAATATGTAATACGTTATAAGTTTTACATTATTCGTTATACGTTCTTCGTTACACGTTGTACGTCATACGTTATGCGTTATACGTTCTACGTTGTACGTTATACGTTATACGTTAAACGTTATACGTTATACGTTTTACGTTATACGTTTTACGTTATACGTTATACGTTATACGTTATACGTTATACGTTATACGTCACACGTTATACGTTATACGTTACACGTTATACGTTATACGTTACACGTTATACGTTATACGTTATACGTTATACGTTATACGTTATACCTTATACGTTAGACGTTATATGTTATACGTTATACGTTATACGTTATACGTTATACGTTATACGTCCTTCGTTACACGTTATACGTCCTTCGTTACACGTTATACGTCCTTCGTTACACGTTATACGTAATACGTTATACGTTATACGTTATACGTTATACGTTTTACGTTATACGTTATACGTTATACGTTATACGTTATACGTCACACGTTGTACGTTACACGTTACACGTTATTCGTTACACGTTATACGTTATACGGTATACGTTATACGTTATACGTTATACGTTATACTTTATACGTTATACGTTATACGATACACGTTATACGTTGTACGTCACACGTAATACGTTATACGTTACACGTTATACGTTATACGTTATACGTTATACGTTATACGTTATACGTTATACGTTATACGCTATACGTTATACAGTATACGTTATACGTTATACTTCATACGTTATACGTTATACGTTATACGTTATACGTTACACGCTATACGTTATACGTTATACGTTATACGTTATACGTTATACGTTATACGTTATACGTTATACGTTATACGTTATACATTATACGTTATACGTTATACGTTATACGTTATACGTTATACGTTATACGTTATACGTTATACGTTATACGTTATACGTTATACGTTATACGTTATACGTTATACGTTATACGTTATACTTTATACGTTATACGTTACACGTCACACGTTATACGTTATACGTCACACGTAATACGTTATACGTTACACGTTATACGTTATACGTTATACGTCACACGTTATACGTTATACGTTACACGTTATACGTTATACGTTATACGTTATACGTTATACGTTATACGTTATACGTTATACGTTATACGTTATACGTTATACGTTATACGTTATACGTTATACGTTATACGTTATACGTTATACGTTATACGTTATACGTTATACGTTCTTCGTTACACGTTATACGTTATACGTCATAGGTTACACGATACACGTTACACGATACACGTTATACGTTATACGTTATACGTTATACGTTATACGTTATACGTTTTACGTTATACGTTCTTCGTTACACGTTATACGTTATACGTTATACGTTATACGTTATACGTTATACGTTATACGTTATACGTTATACGTTATACGTTATACGTTATACGTTATACGTTATACGTTATACTTTATACGTTATACGTTATACGTTATACGTTATACGTTACACGCTATACGTTATACGTTATACGTTATACGTTATACGTTATACGTTATACGTTATACGTTATACGTTATACGTTATACGTTATACGTTATACGTTATACGTTATACGTTATACGTCACACGTTATACGTTATACGTCACACGTTATACGTTACACGTTACACGTTATTCGTTACACGTTATACGTTATACGGTATACGTTATACGTTATACGTTATACGTTATACTTTATACGTTATACGTTATACGATACACGTTATACGTTGTACGTCACACGTAATACGTTATACGTTACACGTTATACGTTATACGTTATACGTTATACGTTATACGTTATACGTTATACGTTATACGCTATACGATATACGTTATACGTTATACGTTATACGTTATACGTTACACGTTATACGTTATACGTTATATGTTATACGTTATACGTTATACGTTATACGTTATACGTTATACGTTATACGTTATACGTTATACGTTATACGTTATACGTTATACGTTATACGTTATACGTTATACGTTATACGTTATACTTTATACGTTATACGTTATACGTTATACGTTATACGTTATACGTTATACGTTACACGTTACACGTTATTCGTTACACGTTATACGTTATACGGTATACGTTATACGTTATACGTTATACGTTATACTTTATACGTTATACGTTATACGATACACGTTATACGTTGTACGTCACACGTAATACGTTATACGTTACACGTTATACGTTATACGTTATACGTTATACGTTATACGTTATACGTTATACGTTATACGTTATACGTTATACTTTATACGTTATACGTTATACGTTATACGTTATACGTTATACGTTATACGTTATACGTTATACGTTATACGTTACACGTTACACGTTATTCGTTACACGTTATACGTTATACGGTATACGTTATACGTTATACGTTATACGTTATACTTTATACGTTATACGTTATACGATACACGTTATACGTTGTACGTCACACGTAATACGTTATACGTTACACGTTATACGTTATACGTTATACGTTATACGTTATACGTTATACGTTATACGTTATACGCTATACGTTATACGTTATACGTTATACGTTATACTTTATACGTTATACGTTATACGTTATACGTTATACGTTACACGCTATACGTTATACGTTATACGTTATACGTTATACGTTATACGTTATACGTTATACGTTATACGTTATACGTTATACGTTATACGTTATACGTTATACGTTATACATTATACGTTATACGTTATACGTTATACGTTATACGTTATACGTTATACGTTATACGTTATACGTTATACGTTATACGCTATTCGTTATACGTTATACGTTATACGTTATACGTTATACTTTACACGTTATACGTCATATGTTATACGTTATACGTTATACGTTATACGTCATACGTTATACGTTATACGTTATACTTTATACGTTATACGTTATATGTTATACGTTATACGTTATACGTTATACGTCATACGTTATACGTTACACGTTATACGTTCTTCGTTATGCGTTGTACGTTATACGTTGTGCGTTATATGTTACACGTTATATGTTATTCGTTATACGTTATACGTTATACGTAATACGTTATACGTTATACGTTATACGTTATACCTTACACGTTATACGTTATACGTTATACGTTATACGTTATACGTTATACGTTATACGTTATACGTTATACGTTATACGTTATACGTTACACGTTATACGTTATACGTTAGACGTTATACGTTATACGTTATACGTTATACGTTATACGTTATACGTTATACGTTATACGTTATACGTTATACGTCACACGTTATACGTTATACGTTACACGTTATACGTTATACGTCACGCGTTATACGTTATACGTTATACGTTATACGTTATACGTTATACGTTATACGTTATACGTTATACGTAATACGTTATACGTTATACGTTATACGTTATACGTTACACGATATACGTTATACGTTATACGTCACACGTTATACGTTATACGTTACACGTTATACGTTATACGTTATACGTTATACGTTATACGTTATACGTTATACGTTATACGTTATACGTTACACGTTATACGTTATACGTTATATGTTATACGTTATACGTAATATGTAATACGTTATTCGTTTTACGTTATTCGTTATACGTTCTTCGTTACACGTTGTACGTTATACGTTATACGTTATACGTTATTCGTTATACGTTATACGTTATACGTTATACGTTATACGTAATACGTTATACGTTATACGTTATACGTTATACGTTATACGTTATACGTTATACGTTATACGTTACACGTTATACGTTAGACGTTATACGTTATACGTTATACGTTATACGTTATACGTTATACGTTATACCTTATACGTTATACGTTATACGTTACATGTTATACGTTATACGTTATACGTTATACGTTATACGTTATACGTTATACGTTACACGTTATACGTTATACGTCACACGTTATACGTTATACGTTATTCGTTATACGTTATACGTTATACGTTATACGTTATACGGAATACGTTATACGTTATACGTTATACGTCATACGTTATACGTTATACGTTATATGTTACACGTTATACGTAATATGTAATACGTTATACGATTTACGTTATTCGTTATACGTTCTTCGTTATCCGTTGTACGTTATACGTTGTGCGTTATACGTTATACGTTATACGTGATACGTTATACGTTATACGTTATACGTTATACGTTATACGTTATACGTTATATGTTATACGTTATACGTTATACGTTATACGTTATACGTTATACGTTATACGTTATACGTTATACGTTATACGTTATACGTTATACGTTATATAATACTTTATACGTTATACGTTACACGTTACACGTTGTACGTTATACGTCACACGTAATACGTTATACGTTACACGTTATACGTTATACCTTATACGTTATACGTTATACGTTATACGTTATACGTTATACGTTATACGTTATACGTTATACGTTATACGTTATACGTTATACGTTATACGTAATACGTTACACGTTATACGTCATAGCTTACACGATACACGTTATACGTCATACGTTATACGTTACACGTTATACGTCACACGTTATACGTTATACGTTACACGTTATACGTTATACGTTATACGTTATACGTTATGCGTTATACGTTATACGTTATACGTTATACGTTATACGTTATACGTTATACGTTACACGTTATACGTTATACGTTACACGTTATACGTTATACGTTATACGTTATACGTTATACGTTATACGTTATACGTTATACGTTATACGTTATACGTTATACGTTATACGTTATACGTTACACGTTATACGTTACACGTTATACGTTACACGTTATACGTTATACCTTATACGTTATACGTTATACGTTATACGTTATACGTTAAACGTTATACGTTATACGTTACACGTTATACGTTATACGTTACACGTTATACGTTATACGTTATACGTTATACGTTATACGTTATACGTTATACGTTATATGTTATACGTTACACGTTATACGTTATACCTTATACGTTATACGTTATACGTTATACGTTATACGTTATACGTTAAACGTTATACGTTATACGTTATACGTTAAACGTTACACGTTATACGTTACACGTTATACGTTATACGATACACGTTATACGTTATACGTTATACGTTATACGTTATACAATATACGTTATACGTTATACGTTATATGTTATACGTTATACGTTATACGTTATACGTTATACGTTATACGTTATACGTTATACGTTATACGTTATACATTATACGGTATACGATATACGTTATGCGTTATACGTTTTACGTTATTCGTTATACGTTACACGTTATACGTTATACGTTATAAGTTATACGTTATACGTTATACGTTATACGTTATACGTTATACGTTATACGTTATACGTTATACGTTATACGTTATACGTCATAGCTTACACGATACACGTTATACGTCATACGTTATACGTTACACGTTATACGTCACACGTTATACGTTATACGTTACACGTTATACGTTATACCTTATACGTTATACGTTACACGTTATACGTTATACGTTAAACGTTACACGTTATACGTTATACGTTACACGTTATACGTTATACGTTATACGTTATACGTTATACGTTATACGTTATACGTTATACGTTATACGTTATACGTTATACGTTATACGTTATACGTTATACGTTATACGTTACACGTTATACGTTATACGTTATACGTCATAGCTTACACGATACACGTTAAACGTCATACGTTATACGTTACACGTTATACGTCACACGTTATACGTTATACGTTATACGTTACACGTTATTCGTAATACATTATACGTGATACGGTATACGTTGTACGTTATACGTTATACGTTATACGTTATACGTTATTCGTTATACGGTATACGTTATACGTTGTACGTTATACGTAATACGCTTTACGTCATACGTTATACGATATACGTTATACGTTATAGGTTACACGTTATACGTTATTCTTTACACGTTATACGTTATACGTTATACGTTATACGTTATACGTTATACGTTATACGTTATACGTTATACGTTATACGTTATACGTTATACGTTATACGGTATACGTTATACGTTATACGTTATACGTTATACGTTATACGTTATACGTTATACGTTATACGTCATAGGTTATACGTTATACGTTATACGTTATACGTTATACGTTATACGTTATACGTTATTCGTTATACGGTATACGTTATACGTTGTACGTTATACGTAATACGCTTTACGTCATACGTTATACGATATACGTTATACGTTATAGGTTACACGTTATACGTTATTCTTTACACGTTATACGTTATACGTTATACGTTATACGTTATACGTTATACGTTATACGTTATACGTTATTCGTTATACGTTATACGTTATACGTTATACGTTATACGTTATACGTTATACGTAATACGTTATACGTTATACGTTATACGTTATACGTTATACGTTATACGTTATACGTTATACGTTATACGTTATACGTTATACGTTATACGTTATACGTTATACGTTATACGTTATACGTTATACGTTATACGTTATACGTTATACGTTATACGTTATACGTTATACGTTATATAATACTTTGTACGTTACACGTAACACGTTATACGTTATGCGTCACACGTAATACGTTATACGTTACACGTTATACGTTATACGTTATACGTTATACGTTATACGTTATACGTTATACGTTACACCTTATACGTCACACGTTATACGTTATACGTTACACGTTATACGTTATACGTTATACGTTATACGTTATACGTTATACGTTATACGTTATACGTTATACGTTATACGTTATACGTTATACGTTATCCGTTATACGTTATACGTTACACGTTATACGTTACACGTTACACGTTATACGTCACACGTTATACGTTATACGTTAGACGTTATACGTTATACGTTATACGTTATACGTTATACGTTATACGATATACGTTATACGTTATACGTTATACGTTATACGATATACGTTATACGTTATACGTTATACGTTATACGTTATACGTTATACGTTATACGTCATAGCTTACACGATACACGTTATACGTCATACGGTATACGTTACACGTTATACGTCACACGTTATACGTTATACGTTACACGTTATACGTTATACGTTATAAGTTATACGTTATACGTTATACGTTATACGTTATACGTTATACGTTATACGTTATACGTTATACGTTATACGTTATACGTCATAGCTTACACGATACACGTTATACGTCATACGTTATACGTTACACGTTATACGTCACACGTTATACGTTATACGTTACACGTTATACGTTATACCTTATACGTTATACGTTACACGTTATACGTTATACGTTAAACGTTACACGTTATACGTTATACGTTACACGTTATACGTTATACGTTATACGTTATACGTTATACGTTATACGTTATACGTTATACGTTATACGTTATACGTTATACGTTATACGTTATACGTTATACGTTATACGTTACACGTTATACGTTATACGTTATACGTCATAGCTTACACGATACACGTTAAACGTCATACGTTATACGTTACACGTTATACGTCACACGTTATACGTTATACGTTATACGTTACACGTTATTCGTAATACATTATACGTGATACGGTATACGTTGTACGTTATACGTTATACGTTATACGTTATACGTTATTCGTTATACGGTATACGTTATACGTTGTACGTTATACGTAATACGCTTTACGTCATACGTTATACGATATACGTTATACGTTATAGGTTACACGTTATACGTTATTCTTTACACGTTATACGTTATACGTTATACGTTATACGTTATACGTTATACGTTATACGTTATACGTTATACGTTATACGTTATACGTTATACGTTATACGGTATACGTTATACGTTATACGTTATACGTTATACGTTATACGTTATACGTTATACGTTATACGTCATAGGTTATACGTTATACGTTATACGTTATACGTTATACGTTATACGTTATACGTTATTCGTTATACGGTATACGTTATACGTTGTACGTTATACGTAATACGCTTTACGTCATACGTTATACGATATACGTTATACGTTATAGGTTACACGTTATACGTTATTCTTTACACGTTATACGTTATACGTTATACGTTATACGTTATACGTTATACGTTATACGTTATACGTTATTCGTTATACGTTATACGTTATACGTTATACGTTATACGTTATACGTTATACGTAATACGTTATACGTTATACGTTATACGTTATACGTTATACGTTATACGTTATACGTTATACGTTATACGTTATACGTTATACGTTATACGTTATACGTTATACGTTATACGTTATACGTTATACGTTATACGTTATACGTTATACGTTATACGTTATACGTTATACGTTATATAATACTTTGTACGTTACACGTAACACGTTATACGTTATGCGTCACACGTAATACGTTATACGTTACACGTTATACGTTATACGTTATACGTTATACGTTATACGTTATACGTTATACGTTACACCTTATACGTCACACGTTATACGTTATACGTTACACGTTATACGTTATACGTTATACGTTATACGTTATACGTTATACGTTATACGTTATACGTTATACGTTATACGTTATACGTTATACGTTATCCGTTATACGTTATACGTTACACGTTATACGTTACACGTTACACGTTATACGTCACACGTTATACGTTATACGTTAGACGTTATACGTTATACGTTATACGTTATACGTTATACGTTATACGATATACGTTATACGTTATACGTTATACGTTATACGATATACGTTATACGTTATACGTTATACGTTATACGTTATACGTTATACGTTATACGTTACACGTTACACGTTATACGTCACACGTTATACGTTATACGTTAGACGTTATACGTTATACGTTATACGTTATACGTTATTCGTTATACGTTATACGTTATACGTTATACGTTATACGTTATACGTAATACGTTATACGTTATACGTAATACGTTATACGTTATACGTTATACGTTATACGTTATACGTTATACGTTATACGTTATACGTTATACGTTATACGTTATACGTTATACGTTATACGTTATACGTTATACGTTATACGTTATACGTTATACGTTATACGTTATATAATACTTTATACGTTACACGTAACACGTTATACGTTATACGTCACACGTAATACGTTATACGTTACACGGTATACGTTATACGTTACACCTTGTACGTCACACGTTATACGTTATACGTTACACGTTATACGTTATACGTTATGCGTTATACGTTATACGTTATACGTTATACGTTATACGTTATTCGTTATACGTTATACGTTATAGGTTATACGTTATACGTAATACGTTATACGTTATACGTTATACGTCATACGTTGTACGTTACACGTTATACGTCACACGTTATACGTTATACGTTACACGTTATACGTTATACGTTATACGTTACACGTTATACGTTACACTTTGTACGTTACACGTTATACGTTATACGTTATACGTTATACGTTATACGTTATACGCTATTCCTTATACGTTATACGTTATACGTTATACGTTATACGTTATACGGAATACGTTATACGTTATACGTTATACGTCATACGTTATACGTTACACGTTATACGTCACACGTTATACGTTATACGTTACACGTTATACGTTATATGTTATACGTTATACGTTATACGTTATACGTTAAACGTTATACGTTATACGTTATAAGTTATACGTTATACGTTATACGTTATACGTTACACGTTATACGTTATACGTTATACGTTATACGTTATACGTTATACGTTATACGTTATACGTTATACGTTATATGTTATACGTTATACGTAATATGTAATACGTTATACGATTTACGTTATTCGTTATACGTTATACGTTATACGTTATACGTTATACGTGATACGTTATACGTTATACGTTATACGTTATACGTTATACGATATACGTTATACGTTATACGTTATACGTTATACGTTATACGTTATACGTTATACGTTACACGTTATACGTTATACGTCACACGTTATACGTTATACGTTACACGTTATACGTTATACGTCACACGTTATACGTTATACGTTAGACGTTATACGTTATACGTTATACGTTATACGTTATACGTTATACGTTATACGTTATACGTTATACGTTATACGTTATACGTTATACGTTATACGTTCTACGTTATACGTTACACGTTGTACGATATACGTCACACGTTATACGTTATACGTTAGACGTTATACGTTATACGTTATACGTTATACGTTATACGTTATACGTTATACGTTATACGTTATACGTTATACGTTATACGTTATACGTTATACGTTATACGTTACACGTTATACGTTACACGTTATACGTTACACGTTATACGTTACACGTTATACGTTATACGTTATACGTTATACGTTATACGTTATACGTTATACGTTATACGTTATACGTTATACGTTATACGTTATACGTTATACGTTATACGTTATACGTTATACGTTATACGTTATACGTTACACGTTATACGTTATACGTCACACGTTATACGTTATACGTTACACGTTATACGTTATACGTTATACGTTATACGTTATACGTAATACGTTATACGTTATACGTTATACGTTATACGTTACACGTTATACGTTATACGTTATACGTCACACGTTATACGTTATACGTTACACGTTATACGTTATACGTTATACGTTATACGTTATACGATACACGTTGTACGATATACGTCACACGTTATACGTTATACGTTAGACGTTATACGTTATACGTTATACGTTATACGTTATACGTTACACGTTATACGTTACACGTTATACGTTATACGTTATACGTTATACGTTATACGTTATACGTTATACGTTATACGTTATACGTTATACGTTATACGTTATACGTTATACGTTATACGTTATACGTTATACGTTATACGTTACACGTTATACGTTATACGTCACACGTTATACGTTATACGTTACACGTTATACGTTATACGTTATACGTTATACGTTATACGTAATACGTTATACGTTATACTTTATACGTTATACGTTATATGTTATACGTTATACGTTATACGTTATACGTCATACGTTATACGTTACACGTTATACGTTCTTCGTTATGCGTTGTACGTTATACGTTGTGCGTTATATGTTACACGTTATATGTTATTCGTTATACGTTATACGTTATACGTAATACGTTATACGTTATACGTTATACGTTATGCGTTACACGTTATACGTTATACGTTATACGTCACACGTTATACGTTATACGTTACACGTTATACGTTATACGTTATACGTTATACGTTATACGTTACACGTTGTACGATATACGTCACACGTTATACGTTATACGTTAGACGTTATACGTTATACGTTATACGTTATACGTCATACGTTATACGTTACACGTTATACGTTCTTCGTTATGCGTTGTACGTTATACGTTGTGCGTTATATGTTACACGTTATATGTTATTCGTTATACGCTATACGTTATACGTAATACGTTATACGTTATACGTTATACGTTATACGTTACACGATATACGTTATACGTTATACGTCACACGTTATACGTTATACGTTACACGTTATACGTTATACGTTATACGTTATACGTTATACGTTATACGTTATACGTTATACGTTATACGTTACACGTTATACGTTATACGTTATATGTTATACGTTATACGTAATATGTAATACGTTATTCGTTTTACGTTATTCGTTATACGTTCTTCGTTACACTTTGTACGTTATACGTTATACGTTATACGTTATTCGTTATACGTTATACGTTATACGTTATACGTTATACGTAATACGTTATACGTTATACGTTATTCGTTATACGTTATACGTTATACGTTATACGTTATACGTTATACGTTATACGTTATACGTTATACGTTATACGTTATACGTTATTCGTTATACGTTATACGTTATACGTTATACGTTATACGTTATACGTTATACGTTATACGTAATACGTTATACGTTATACGTTATACGTTATACGTTATACGTTATACGTTATACGTTATACGTTATACGTTATACGTTATACGTTATACGTTATACGTTATACGTTATACGTTATATAATACTTTGTACGTTACACGTAACACGTTATACGTTATGCGTCACACGTAATACGTTATACGTTACACGTTATACGTTATACGTTATACGTTATACGTTATACGTTATACGTTATACGTTACACCTTATACGTCACACGTTATACGTTATACGTTACACGTTATACGTTATACGTTATACGTTATACGTTATACGTTATACGTTATACGTTATACGTTATACGTTATACGTTATACGTTATACGTTATCCGTTATACGTTATACGTTACACGTTATACGTTACACGTTACACGTTATACGTCACACGTTATACGTTATACGTTAGACGTTATACGTTATACGTTATACGTTATACGTTATACGTTATACGATATACGTTATACGTTATACGTTATACGTTATACGATATACGTTATACGTTATACGTTATACGTTATACGTTATACGTTATACGTTATACGTTACACGTTACACGTTATACGTCACACGTTATACGTTATACGTTAGACGTTATACGTTATACGTTATACGTTATACGTTATTCGTTATACGTTATACGTTATACGTTATACGTTATACGTTATACGTAATACGTTATACGTTATACGTAATACGTTATACGTTATACGTTATACGTTATACGTTATACGTTATACGTTATACGTTATACGTTATACGTTATACGTTATACGTTATACGTTATACGTTATACGTTATACGTTATACGTTATACGTTATACGTTATACGTTATACGTTATATAATACTTTATACGTTACACGTAACACGTTATACGTTATACGTCACACGTAATACGTTATACGTTACACGGTATACGTTATACGTTATACGTTATACGTTATACGTTATACGTTATACGTTACACCTTGTACGTCACACGTTATACGTTATACGTTACACGTTATACGTTATACGTTATGCGTTATACGTTATACGTTATACGTTATACGTTATACGTTATTCGTTATACGTTATACGTTATAGGTTATACGTTATACGTAATACGTTATACGTTATACGTTATACGTCATACGTTGTACGTTACACGTTATACGTCACACGTTATACGTTATACGTTACACGTTATACGTTATACGTTATACGTTACACGTTATACGTTACACTTTATACGTTACACGTTATACGTTATACGTTATACGTTATACGTTATACGTTATACGCTATTCCTTATACGTTATACGTTATACGTTATACGTTATACGTTATACGGAATACGTTATACGTTATACGTTATACGTCATACGTTATACGTTACACGTTATACGTCACACGTTATACGTTATACGTTACACGTTATACGTTATATGTTATACGTTATACGTTATACGTTATACGTTAAACGTTATACGTTATACGTTATAAGTTATACGTTATACGTTATACGTTATACGTTACACGTTATACGTTATACGTTATACGTTATACGTTATACGTTATACGTTATACGTTATACGTTATACGTTATATGTTATACGTTATACGTAATATGTAATACGTTATACGATTTACGTTATTCGTTATACGTTATACGTTATACGTTATACGTTATACGTGATACGTTATACGTTATACGTTATACGTTATACGTTATACGATATACGTTATACGTTATACGTTATACGTTATACGTTATACGTTATACGTTATACGTTACACGTTATACGTTATACGTCACACGTTATACGTTATACGTTACACGTTATACGTTATACGTCACACGTTATACGTTATACGTTAGACGTTATACGTTATACGTTATACGTTATACGTTATACGTTATACGTTATACGTTATACGTTATACGTTATACGTTATACGTTATACGTTATACGTTCTACGTTATACGTTACACGTTGTACGATATACGTCACACGTTATACGTTATACGTTAGACGTTATACGTTATACGTTATACGTTATACGTTATACGTTATACGTTATACGTTATACGTTATACGTTATACGTTATACGTTATACGTTATACGTTATACGTTACACGTTATACGTTACACGTTATACGTTACACGTTATACGTTACACGTTATACGTTATACGTTATACGTTATACGTTATACGTTATACGTTATACGTTATACGTTATACGTTATACGTTATACGTTATACGTTATACGTTATACGTTATACGTTATACGTTATACGTTATACGTTACACGTTATACGTTATACGTCACACGTTATACGTTATACGTTACACGTTATACGTTATACGTTATACGTTATACGTTATACGTAATACGTTATACGTTATACGTTATACGTTATACGTTACACGTTATACGTTATACGTTATACGTCACACGTTATACGTTATACGTTACACGTTATACGTTATACGTTATACGTTATACGTTATACGATACACGTTGTACGATATACGTCACACGTTATACGTTATACGTTAGACGTTATACGTTATACGTTATACGTTATACGTTATACGTTACACGTTATACGTTACACGTTATACGTTATACGTTATACGTTATACGTTATACGTTATACGTTATACGTTATACGTTATACGTTATACGTTATACGTTATACGTTATACGTTATACGTTATACGTTATACGTTATACGTTACACGTTATACGTTATACGTCACACGTTATACGTTATACGTTACACGTTATACGTTATACGTTATACGTTATACGTTATACGTAATACGTTATACGTTATACTTTATACGTTATACGTTATATGTTATACGTCATACGTTATACGTTATACGTCATACGTTATACGTTACACGTTATACGTTCTTCGTTATGCGTTGTACGTTATACGTTGTGCGTTATATGTTACACGTTATATGTTATTCGTTATACGTTATACGTTATACGTAATACGTTATACGTTATACGTTATACGTTATGCGTTACACGTTATACGTTATACGTTATACGTCACACGTTATACGTTATACGTTACACGTTATACGTTATACGTTATACGTTATACGTTATACGTTACACGTTGTACGATATACGTCACACGTTATACGTTATACGTTAGACGTTATACGTTATACGTTATACGTTATACGTCATACGTTATACGTTACACGTTATACGTTCTTCGTTATGCGTTGTACGTTATACGTTGTGCGTTATATGTTACACGTTATATGTTATTCGTTATACGTTATACGTTATACGTAATACGTTATACGTTATACGTTATACGTTATACGTTATACGTTATTCGTTATACGTTATACGTTATACGTTATACGTTATACGTAATACGTTATACGTTATACGTTATACGTTATACGTTATACGTTATACGTTATACGTTATACGTTACACGTTATACGTTAGACGTTATACGTTATACGTTATACGTTATACGTTATACGTTATACGTTATACCTTATACGTTATACGTTATACGTTACACGTTATACGTTATACGTTATACGTTATACGTTATACGTTATACGTTATACGTTACACGTTATACGTTATACGTCACACGTTATACGTTATACGTTATTCGTTATACGTTATACGTTATACGTTATACGTTATACGGAATACGTTATACGTTATTCGTTATACGTTATACGTTATACGTTATACGTTATACGGAATACGTTATACGTTATACGTTATACGTCATACGTTATACGTCATACGTTATACGTTACACGTTATACGTTCTTCGTTATGCGTTGTACGTTATACGTTGTGCGTTATATGTTACACGTTATATGTTATTCGTTATACGTTATACGTTATACGTAATACGTTATACGTTATACGTTATACGTTATGCGTTACACGTTATACGTTATACGTTATACGTCACACGTTATACGTTATACGTTACACGTTATACGTTATACGTTATACGTTATACGTTATACGTTACACGTTGTACGATATACGTCACACGTTATACGTTATACGTTAGACGTTATACGTTATACGTTATACGTTATACGTCATACGTTATACGTTACACGTTATACGTTCTTCGTTATGCGTTGTACGTTATACGTTGTGCGTTATATGTTACACGTTATATGTTATTCGTTATACGTTATACGTTATACGTAATACGTTATACGTTATACGTTATACGTTATACGTTATACGTTATTCGTTATACGTTATACGTTATACGTTATACGTTATACGTAATACGTTATACGTTATACGTTATACGTTATACGTTATACGTTATACGTTATACGTTATACGTTACACGTTATACGTTAGACGTTATACGTTATACGTTATACGTTATACGTTATACGTTATACGTTATACCTTATACGTTATACGTTATACGTTACACGTTATACGTTATACGTTATACGTTATACGTTATACGTTATACGGAATACGTTATACGTTATACGTTATACGTCATACGTTATACGTTATACGTTATATGTTACACGTTATACGTAATATGTAATACGTTATACGATTTACGTTATTCGTTATACGTTCTTCGTTATGCGTTGTACGTTATACGTTGTGCGTTATACGTTATACGTTATACGTGATACGTTATACGTTATACGTTATACGTTATACGTTATACGATATACGTTATAAGTTATACGTTATACGTTATACGTTATACGTTACACGTTATACGTTATACGTTATACGTTATACGTTATACGTTATACGTTATACGTTATACGTTATACGTTATACGTTATACGTTATACGTTATACGTTATACGTTATACGTTATACGTTATACGTTACACGTTGTACGATATACGTCACACGTTATACGTTATACGTTAGACGTTATACGTTATACGTTATACGTTATACGTTATACGTTATACGTTATACGTTATACGTTATACGTTATACGTTATACGTTATACGTTATACGTTATACGTTATACGTTATACGTTATACGTTACACGTTATACGTTACACGTTATACGTTACACGTTATACGTTATACGTTATACGTTATACGTTATACGTTATACGTTATACGTTATACGTTATACGTTATACGTTATACGTTATACGTTATACGTTATACGTTATACGTTATACGTTACACGTTATACGTTATACGTCACACGTTATACGTTATACGTTACACGTTATACGTTATACGTTATACGTTATACGTTATACGTAATACGTTATACGTTATACGTTATACGTTATACGTTACACGTTATACGTTATACGTTATACGTCACACGTTATACGTTATACGTTACACGTTATACGTTATACGTTATACGTTATACGTTATACGTTACACGTTGTACGATATACGTCACACGTTATACGTTATACGTTAGACGTTATACGTTATACGTTATACGTTATACGTTATACGTTACACGTTATACGTTACACGTTATACGTTATACGTTATACGTTATACGTTATACGTTATACGTTATATGTTATTCGTTATACGTTATACGTTATACGTAATACGTTATACGTTATACGTTATACGTTATACGTTACACGTTATACGTTATACGTTATACGTCACACGTTATACGTTATACGTTACACGTTATACGTTATACGTTATACGTTATACGTTATACGTTACACGTTGTACGATATACGTCACACGTTATACGTTATACGTTAGACGTTATACGTTATACGTTATACGTTATACGTCATACGTTATACGTTACATGTTATACGTTCTTCGTTATGCGTTGTACGTTATACGTTGTGCGTTATATGTTACACGTTATATGTTATTCGTTATACGTTATACGTTATACGTAATACGTTATACGTTATACGTTATACGTTATACGTTATACGTAATACGTTATACGTTATACGATATACGTTATACGTTACACGTTATACGTTATACGTTATACGTCACACGTTATACGTTATACGTTACACGTTATACGTTATACGTTATACGTTATACGTTATACGTTACACGTTGTACGATATACGTCACACGTTATACGTTATACGTTAGACGTTATACGTTATACGTTATACGTCATACGTTATACGTTACACGTTATACGTTCTTCGTTATGCGTTGTACGTTATACGTTGTGCGTTATATGTTACACGTTATATGTTATTCGTTATACGTTATACGTTATACGTAATACGTTATACGTTATACGTTATACGTTATACGTTACACGTTATACGTTATACGTTATACGTCACACGTTATACGTTATACGTTACACGTTATACGTTATACGTTATACGTTATACGTTATACGTTACACGTTGTACGATATACGTCACACGTTATACGTTATACGTTAGACGTTATACGTTATACGTTATACGTTATACGTCATACGTTATACGTTACATGTTATACGTTCTTCGTTATGCGTTGTACGTTATACGTTGTGCGTTATATGTTACACGTTATATGTTATTCGTTATACGTTATACGTTATACGTAATACGTTATACGTCACACGTTATACGTTATACGTTACACGTTATACGTTATACGTTATACGTTATACGTTACACGTTATACGTTATACGTTATACGTCACACGTTATACGTTATACGTTACACGTTATACGTTATACGTTATACGTTATACGTTATACGTTACACGTTGTACGATATACGTCACACGTTATACGTTATACGTTAGACGTTATACGTTATACGTTATACGTTATACGTCATACGTTATACGTTACATGTTATACGTTCTTCGTTATGCGTTGTACGTTATACGTTGTGCGTTATATGTTACACGTTATATGTTATTCGTTATACGTTATACGTTATACGTAATACGTTATACGTTATACGTTATACGTTATACGTTACACGATATACGTTATACGTTATACGTCACACGTTATACGTTATACGTTACACGTTATACGTTATACGTTATACGTTATACGTTATACGTTATACGTTATACGTTATACGTTATACGTTACACGTTATACGTTATACGTTATATGTTATACGTTATACGTAATATGTAATACGTTATTCGTTTTACGTTATTCGTTATACGTTCTTCGTTACACTTTGTACGTTATACGTTATACATTATACGTTATTCGTTATACGTTATACGTTATACGTTATACGTTATACGTAATACGTTATACGTTATACGTTATACGTTATACGTTATACGTTATAGGTTATACGTTATACGTTACACGTTATACGTTAGACGTTATACGTTATACGTTATACGTTATACGTTATACGTTATACGTTATACCTTATACGTTATACGTTATACGTTACACGTTATACGTTATACGTTATACGTTATACGTTATACGTTATACGTTATACGTTACACGTTATACGTTATACGTCACACGTTATACGTTATACGTTATTCGTTATACGTTATACGTTATACGTTATACGTTATACGGAATACGTTATACGTTATACGTTATACGTCATACGTTATACGTTATACGTTATATGTTACACGTTATACGTAATATGTAATACGTTATACGATTTACGTTATTCGTTATACGTTCTTCGTTATGCGTTGTACGTTATACGTTGTGCGTTATACGTTATACGTTATACGTGATACGTTATACGTTATACGTTATACGTTATACGTTATACGATATACGTTATACGTTATACGTTATACGTTATACGCTAACGATATACGTTATACGTTATACGTTATACTTTATACGTTACACGTTATACGTTATACGTCACACGTTATACGTTATACGTTACACGTTATACGTTATACGTCACGCGTTATACGTTATACGTTATACGTTATACGTTATACGTTATACGTTATACGTTATACGTTATACGTTATACGTTATACGTTACACGTTATACGTTATACGTTAGACGTTATACGTTATACGTTATACGTTATACGTTATACGTTATACGTTATACGTTATACGTTACACGTTATACGTTATACGTCACACGTTATACGTTATACGTTACACGTTATACGTTATACGTCACACGTTATACGTTATACGTTAGACGTTATACGTTATACGTTATACGTTATACGTTATACGTTATACGTTATACGTTATACGTTATACGTTATACGTTATACGTTATACGTTATACGTTATACGTTATACGTTATACGTTACACGTTGTACGATATACGTCACACGTTATACGTTATACGTTAGACGTTATACGTTATACGTTATACGTTATACGTTATACGTTATACGTTATACGTTATACGTTATACGTTATACGTTATACGTTATACGTTATACGTTATACGTTATACGTTATACGTTATACGTTATACGTTATACGTTATACGTTACACGTTATACGTTACACGTTATACGTTATACGTTATACGTTATACGTTATACGTTATACGTTATACGTTATACGTTATACGTTATACGTTATACGTTATACGTTATACGTTATACGTTATACGTTATACGTTATACGTTACACGTTATACGTTATACGTCACACGTTATACGTTATACTTTACACGTTATACGTTATACGTTATACGTTATACGTTATACGTAATACGTTATACGTTATACGTTATACGTTATACGTTACACGTTATACGTTATACGTTATACGTCACACGTTATACGTTATACGTTAGACGTTATACGTTATACGTTATACGTTATACGTTATACGTTACACGTTATACGTTACACGTTATGCGTTATACGTTATACGTTATACGTTATACGTTATACGTTATACGTTATACGTTATACGTTATACGTTATACGTTATACGTTATACGTTATACGTTATACGTTACACGTTATACGTTATACGTCACACGTTATACGTTATACGTTACACGTTATACGTTATACGTTATACGTTATACGTTATACGTTATACGTAATACGTTATACGTTATACGTTATACGTTATACGTTATACGTTACACGTTATACGTTATACGTTATACGTCACACGTTATACGTTATACGTTACACGTTATACGTTATACCTTATACGTTATACGTTATACGTTACACGTTGTACGATATACGTCACACGTTATACGTTATACGTTAGACGTTATACGTTATACGTTATACGTTATACGTCATACGTTATACGTTACACGTTATACGTTCTTCGTTATGCGTTGTACGTTATACGTTGTGCGTTATATGTTACACGTTATATGTTATTCGTTATACGTTATACGTTATACGTAATACGTTATACGTTATACGTTATACGTTATACGTTACACGATATACGTTATACGTTATACGTCACACGTTATATGTTATTCGTTATACGTTATACGTTATACGTAACACGTTATACGTTATACGTTATACGTTATACGTTACACGTTATACGTTATACGTCACACGTTATACGTTATACGTTATTCGTTATACGTTATACGTTATACGTTATACGTTATACGGAATACGTTATACGTTATACGTTATACGTCATACGTTATACGTTATACGTTATATGTTACACGTTATACGTAATATGTAATACGTTATACGATTTACGTTATTCGTTATACGTTCTTCGTTATGCGTTGTACGTTATACGTTGTGCGTTATACGTTATACGTTATACGTGATACGTTATACGTTATACGTTATACGTTATACGTTATACGATATACGTTATACGTTATACGTTATACGTTATACGCTAACGATATACGTTATACGTTATACGTTATACTTTATACGTTACACGTTATACGTTATACGTCACACGTTATACGTTATACGTTACACGTTATACGTTATACGTCACGCGTTATACGTTATACGTTATACGTTATACGTTATACGTTATACGTTATACGTTATACGTTATACGTTATACGTTACACGTTATACGTTATACGTTATACGTTATACGTTATACGTTATACGTTATACGTTATACGTTATACGTTATACGTTATACGTTATACGTTATACGTTATACGTTATACGTTATACGTTATACGTTATACGTTATACGTTATACGTTATACGTTATACGTTATACGTTATACGTTATACGTTATACGTTATACGTTATACCTTATACGTTACACGTTATACGTTATACGTTATACGTTATACGTTATACGTTATACGTTATACGTTATACGTTATACGTTATACGTTATACGTTATACGTTATACGTTACACGTTATACGTTACACGTTATACGTTACACGTTATACGTTATACCTTATACGTTATACGTTATACGTTATACGTTATACGTTAAACGTTATACGTTATACGTTACACGTTATACGTTATACGTTACACGTTATACGTTATACGTTATACGTTATACGTTATACGTTATACGTTATACGTTATACGTTATACGTTACACGTTATACGTTATACCTTATACGTTATACGTTATACGTTATACGTTATACGTTAAACGTTATACGTTATACGTTATACGTTAAACGTTACACGTTATACGTTACACGTTATACGTTATACGATACACGTTATACGTTATACGTTATACGTTATACGTTATACAATATACGTTATACGTTATACGTTATATGTTATACGTTATACGTTATACGTTATACGTTATACGTTATACGTTATACGTTATACGTTATACATTATACGGTATACGATATACGTTATGCGTTATACGTTTTACGTTATTCGTTATACGTTATACGTTATACGTTATACGTTATAAGTTATACGTTATACGTTATACGTTATACGTTATACGTTATACGTTATACGTCATAGCTTACACGATACACGTTATACGTCATACGTTATACGTTACACGTTATACGTCACACGTTATACGTTATACGTTACACGTTATACGTTATACCTTATACGTTATACGTTATACGTTATACGTTATACGTTAAACGTTACACGTTATACGTTACACGTTATACGTTATACCTTATACGTTATACGTTATACGTTATACGTTATACGTTAAACGTTATACGTTATACGTTATACGTTAAACGTTACACGTTATACGTTACACGTTATACAATATACGTTATACGTTATACGTTATACGTTATATGTTATACGTTATACGTTATACGTTATACGTTATACGTTATACGTTATACGTTATACGTTATACGTTATACATTATACGGTATACGATATACGTTATGCGTTATACGTTTTACGTTATTCGTTATACGTTATACGTTATACGTTATACGTTATAAGTTATACGTTATACGTTATACGTTATACGTTATACGTTATACGTCATAGCTTACACGATACACGTTATACGTCATACGTTATACGTTACACGTTATACGTCACACGTTATACGTTATACGTTACACGTTATACGTTATACCTTATACGTTATACGTTATACGTTATACGTTATACGTTAAACGTTACACGTTATACGTTATACGTTACACGTTATACGTTATACGTTATACGTTATACGTTATACGTTATACGTTATACGTTATACGTTATACGTTATACGTTATACGTTATACGTTATACGTTATACGTTATACGTTACACGTTATACGTTACACGTTATACGTTATACGTTATACGTTATACGTTATACGTTATACGTCATAGCTTACACGATACACGTTGAACGTCATACGTTATACGTTACACGTTATACGTCACACGTTATACGTTATACGTTATACGTTACACGTTATTCGTAATACATTATACGTGATACGGTATACGTTGTACGTTATACGTTATACGTTATACGTTATACGTTATTCGTTATACGGTATACGTTATACGTTGTACGTTATACGTAATACGCATTACGTCATACGTTATACGATATACGTTATACGTTATAGGTTACACGTTATACGTTATTCTTTACACGTTATACGTTATACGTTATACGTTATACGTTATACGTTATACGTTATACGTTATACGTTATACGTTATACGTTATACGTTATACGTTATACGTTATACGGTATACGTTATACGTTATACGTTATACGTTATACGTTATACGTTATACGTTATACGTCATAGGTTATACGTTATACGTTATACGTTATACGTTATACGTTATACGTTATTCGTTATACGGTATACGTTATACGTTGTACGTTATACGTAATACGCTTTACGTCATACGTTATACGATATACGTTATACGTTATAGGTTACACGTTATACGTTATTCTTTACACGTTATACGTTATACGTTATAAGTTATACGTTAAACGTTATACGTTATACGTTATACATTATGCGTTATACATTTTACATTATTCATGATACGTTATACGTTATACGTTATACGTTATACGTTATACGTTATACGTTATACCTTATACGTTATACGTAATACGTTATACGTTATACGTTATACGTTATACGTTATACGTTATACGTTATACCTTATACGTTATACGTAATACGTTATACGTTATACGTTATACGTTATACGTTATACGTTATACGTTATACAATATACGTTATACGTTATACGTTATAGGTTATACGTTATACGTTATACGTTATACGTTATACGTTATACGTTATACGTTATACGTTATACGTTATACGTTATGCGTTATACGTTATACGTTATACGTTATACGTTACAGGTTATGCGTTATATGTTATACGTTATACGTTATACGTTATACGTTATACGTTATACGTTATACGTTATACGTTATACGTTATACGTTATACGTTATACGTTATACGTTATACGTTATACGTTATACAATATACGTTATACGTTATACGTTATACGTTATAGGTTATACGTTATACGTTATACGTTACACGTTATACGTTATACGTTATACGTTATACGTTATACGTTATACGTTATACGGTATACGATATACGTTATGCGTTATACGTTATACGTTATACGTTATACGTTATACGTTATACGTTTTACGATATACGTTATACGTTATACGATTTACGTTATATGTTATACGTTACACGTTATACGTTATGCGTTATACGTTATACGTCATACGTTATACGTTATACGTTATACGTTATACGCTATACGTTATACGTTATACGTTATACGTTATACTTTATACGTTATACGTTATACGTGAAACGTTATACGTTATACGTTATACGTTATACGTTATACGTTATTCGTTATACGTTATACGTTATACGTTAAACGTTATACGTTATACGTTATTAGTTATACGTTATACGTTATACGTTATATGTTACACGTTATACGTTATACGTTATACGTTATACGTTATACGTTATACGTTATACGTTATACGTTACACGTTATACGTTATATGTTATACGTTATACGTAATATGTAATACGTTATACCATTTACGTTATTCGTTATACGTTCTTCGTTATGCGTTGTACGTTATACGTTGTGCGTTATACGTTACACGTTATACGTGATACGTTACACGTTATACGTTACACGTTATATGTTACACGTTATACGTTACACGTTATACGTTACACGTTATACGTTACACGTTATACGTTATACGTTATACGTTATACGTTATACGTTATACGTTATTCGTTATACGTTATACGTTATACGTTATACGTTATACGTTATACGGAATAGGTTATACGTTATACGTTATACGTCATACGTTATACGTTACACGTTATACGTCACCCGTTATACGTTATACGTTACACGTTATACGTTATATGTTATACGTTATACGTTATACGTTATACGTTATACGTTATACGTTATACGTAATACGTTATACGTTATACGTTATACGTTATACGTTATACGTTATACGTTATACGTTATACGTTATACGTTATACGTTATACGTTATACGTTACACGATATACGTTATACGTTATACGTCACACGTTATACGTTATACGTTACACGTTATACGTTATACGTTATACGTTATACGTTATACATTATACGTTATACGTTATACGTTATACGTTATACGTTACACGTTATACGTTATACGTTATATGTTATACGTTATACGTAATATGTAATACGTTATTCGTTTTACGTTATTCGTTATACGTTCTTCGTTACACGTTGTACGTTATACGTTATACGTTATACGTTATTCGTTATACGTTATACGTTATACGTTATACGTTATACGTAATACGTTATACGTTATACGTTATACGTTATACGTTATACGTTATACGTTATACGTTATACGTTACACGTTATACGTTAGACGTTATACGTTATACGTTATACGTTATACGTTATACGTTATACGTTATACCTTATACGTTATACGTTATACGTTACACGTTATACGTTATACGTTATACGTTATACGTTATACGTGATACGTTATACGTTACACGTTATACGTTATACGTCACACGTTATACGTTATACGTTATTCGTTATACGTTATACGTTATACGTTATACGTTATACGGAATACGTTATACGTTATACGTTATACGTCATACGTTATACGTTATACGTTATATGTTACACGTTATACGTAATATGTAATACGTTATACGATTTACGTTATTCGTTATACGTTCTTCGTTATGCGTTGTACGTTATACGTTGTGCGTTATACGTTATACGTTATACGTGATACGTTATACGTTATACGTTATACGTTATACGTTATACGATATACGTTATACGTTATACGTTATACGTTATACGCTAACGATATACGTTATACGTTATACGTTATACTTTATACGTTACACGTTATACGTTATACGTCACACGTTATACGTTATACGTTACACGTTATACGTTATACGTCACGCGTTATACGTTATACGTTATACGTTATACGTTATACGTTATACGCTAACGATATACGTTATACGTTATACGTTATACTTTATACGTTACACGTTATACGTTATACGTCACACGTTATACGTTATACGTTACACGTTATACGTTATACGTCACGCGTTATACGTTATACGTTATACGTTATACGTTATACGTTATACGTTATATGTTACACGTTATATGTTATTCGTTATACGTTATACGTTATACGTAATACGTTATACGTTATACGTTATACGTTATACGTTACACGTTATACGTTATACGTCACACGTTATACGTTATACGTTATTCGTTATACGTTATACGTTATACGTTATACGTTATACGTTATACGTTATACGTTATACGTTATACGTTACACGTTATACGTTACACGTTATACGTTACACGTTATACGTTATATCTTATACGTTATACGTTATACGTTATACGTTATACGTTAAACGTTATACGTTATACGTTACACGTTATACGTTATACGTTACACGTTATACGTTATACGTTATACGTCACGCGTTATACGTTATACGTTATACGTTATACGTTATACGTTATACGTTATACGTTATACGTTATACGTTATACGTTATACGTTATACGTTATACGTTATACGCTAACGATATACGTTATACGTTATACGTTATACTTTATACGTTACACGTTATACGTTATACGTCACACGTTATACGTTATACGTTACACGTTATACGTTATACGTCACGCGTTATACGTTATACGTTATACGTTATACGTTATACGTTATACGTTATACGTTATACGTTATACGTTATACGTTACACGTTATACGTTATACGTTATACGTTATACGTTATACGTTATACGTTATACGTTATACGTTATACGTTATACGTTATACGTTATACGTTATACGTTATACGTTATACGTTATATGTTATACGTTATACGTTATACGTTATACGTTATACGTTATACGTTATACGTTATACGTTATACGTTATATGTTATACGTTATATAATACTTTATACGTTATACGTTACACGTTACACGTTGTACGTTATACGTCACACGTAATACGTTATACGTTACACGTTATACGTTATACGTTATACGTTATACGTTATACGTTATACGTTATACGTTATACGTTATACGTTATACGTTATACGTTATACGTTATACGTTATACGTTATACGTTATACGTTATAAGTAATACGTTACACGTTATACGTCATAGCTTACACGATACACGTTATACGTCATACGTTATACGTTACACGTTATACGTCACACGTTATACGTTATACGTTACACGTTATACGTTATACGTTATACGTTATACGTTATGCGTTATACGTTATACGTTATACGTTATACGTTATACGTTATACGTTACACGTTATACGTTATACGTTACACGTTATACGTTATACGTTATACGTTATACGTTACACGTTATACGTTATACGTTACACGTTATACGTTATACGTTATACGTTATACGTTATACGTTATACGTTATATAATACTTTATACGTTATACGTTACACGTTACACGTTGTACGTTATACGTCACACGTAATACGTTATACGTTACACGATATACGTTATACGTTATACGTTATACGTTATACGTTATACGTTATACGTTATACGTTATACGTTATACGTTATACGTTATACGTTATACGTTATACGTTATACGTAATACGTTACACGTTATACGTCATAGCTTACACGATACACGTTATACGTCATACGTTATACGTTACACGTTATACGTCACACGTTATACGTTATACGTTACACGTTATACGTTATACGTTATACGTTATACGTTATGCGTTATACGTTATACGTTATACGTTATACGTTATACGTTATACGTTATACGTTACACGTTATACGTTATACGTTACACGTTATACGTTATACGTTATACGTTATACGTTATACGTTATACGTTATACGTTATACGTTATACGTTATACGTTATACGTTATACGTTATACGTTACACGTTATACGTTACACGTTATACGTTACACGTTATACGTTATACCTTATACGTTATACGTTATACGTTATACGTTATACGTTAAACGTTATACGTTATACGTTACACGTTATACGTTATACGTTACACGTTATACGTTATACGTTATACGTTATACGTTATACGTTATACGTTATACGTTATACGTTATACGTTACACGTTATACGTTATACCTTATACGTTATACGTTATACGTTATACGTTATACGTTAAACGTTATACGTTATACGTTATACGTTAAACGTTACACGTTATACGTTACACGTTATACGTTATACGATACACGTTATACGTTATACGTTATACGTTATACGTTATACAATATACGTTATACGTTATACGTTATATGTTATACGTTATACGTTATACGTTATACGTTATACGTTATACGTTATACGTTATACGTTATACATTATACGGTATACGATATACGTTATGCGTTATACGTTTTACGTTATTCGTTATACGTTATACGTTATACGTTATACGTTATAAGTTATACGTTATACGTTATACGTTATACGTTATACGTTATACGTTATACGTCATAGCTTACACGATACACGTTATACGTCATACGTTATACGTTACACGTTATACGTCACACGTTATACGTTATACGTTACACGTTATACGTTATACCTTATACGTTATACGTTATACGTTATACGTTATACGTTAAACGTTACACGTTATACGTTACACGATATACGTTATACCTTGTACGTTATACGTTATACGTTATACGTTATACGTTAAACGTTATACGTTATACGTTATACGTTAAACGTTACACGTTATACGTTACACGTTATACAATATACGTTATACGTTATACGTTATATGTTATACGTTATACGTTATACGTTATACGTTATACGTTATACGTTATACGTTATACGTTATACGTTATACATTATACGGTATACGATATACGTTATGCGTTATACGTTTTACGTTATTCGTTATACGTTATACGTTATACGTTATACGTTATATGTTATACGTTATACGTTATACGTTATACGTTATACGTTATACGTCATAGCTTACACGATACACGTTATACGTCATACGTTATACGTTACACGTTATACGTCACACGTTATACGTTATACGTTACACGTTATACGTTATACCTTATACGTTATACGTTATACGTTATACGTTATACGTTAAACGTTACACGTTATACGTTATACGTTACACGTTATACGTTATACGTTATACGTTATACGTTATACGTTATACGTTATACGTTATACGTTATACGTTATACGTTATACGTTATACGTTATACGTTATACGTTATACGTTACACGTTATACGTTACACGTTATACGTTATACGTTATACGTTATACGTTATACGTTATACGTCATAGCTTACACGATACACGTTAAACGTCATACGTTATACGTTACACGTTATACGTCACACGTTATACGTTATACGTTATACGTTACACGTTATTCGTAATACATTATACGTGATACGGTATACGTTGTACGTTATACGTTATACGTTATACGTTATACGTTATTCGTTATACGGTATACGTTATACGTTGTACGTTATACGTAATACGCTTTACGTCATACGTTATACGATATACGTTATACGTTATAGGTTACACGTTATACGTTATTCTTTACACGTTATACGTTATACGTTATACGTTATACGTTATACGTTATACGTTATACGTTATACGTTATACGTTATACGTTATACGTTATACGTTATACGGTATACGTTATACGTTATACGTTATACGTTATACGTTATACGTTATACGTTATACGTTATACGTCATAGGTTATACGTTATACGTTATACGTTATACGTTATACGTTATACGTTATTCGTTATACGGTATACGTTATACGTTGTACGTTATACGTAATACGCTTTACGTCATACGTTATACGATATACGTTGTACGTTATAGGTTACACGTTATACGTTATTCTTTACACGTTATACGTTATACGTTATAAGTTATACGTTAAACGTTATACGTTATACGTTATACATTATGCGTTATACATTTTACATTATTCATGATACGTTATACGTTATACGTTATACGTTATACGTTATACGTTATACGTTATACCTTATACGTTATACGTAATACGTTATACGTTATACGTTATACGTTATACGTTATACGTTATACGTTATACCTTATACGTTATACGTAATACGTTATACGTTATACGTTATACGTTATACGTTATACGTTATACGTTATACGTTATACGTTATACGTTATACGTTATAGGTTATACGTTATACGTTATAGGTTATACGTTATACGTTATACGTTATACGTTATACGTTATACGTTATACGTTATGCGTTATACGTTATACGTTATGCGTTATACGTTATACGTTATACGTTATACGTTACATGTTATGCGTTATACGTTATACGTTATACGTTATACGTTATACGTTATACGTTATACGTTATACGTTATACGTTATACGTTATACGTTATACGTTATACGTTATACGTTATACGTTATACGTTATACGTTATACGTTATACGTTATACGTTATACGTTATACGTTATACGTTATACGTTATACGTTATACGTTATACGTTATACGTTATACGTTATACGTTATACGTTATACGTTATACGTTATACGTTTTACGTTATACGTTATACGTTATACGTTATACGTTATACGTTATACGTTATACCTTATACGTTATACGTTATACGTTATACGTTCTACGTTATACGTTATACGTTATACGTTATACGTTATACGTTATACGTTATACGTTATACGTTATACGTTATACGTTATACGTTATACGTTATACGTTATACGTTATACGTTATACGTTATACGTTATACGTTATACGTTATACGTTATACGTTATACGTTATACGTTATACGTTGTACCTTATACGTTATAAGTTATACGTTCTACGTTCTACGTTATACGTTATACGTTATACGTTATACGTTATACGTTATACGTTATACGTTATACGTTATACGTTATACGTTATTCTTTATACGTTATACGTTATACGTTACACGTTATTCGTAATACATTATACGTGATACGGTATACGTTGTAGGTTATACGTTATACGTTATACGTTATACGTTATACGTTATACCTTATACGTTATACGTTATACGTTATACGTTCTACGTTATACGTTATACGTTATACGTTATACGTTATACGTTATACGTTATACGTTATACGTTATACGTTATACGTTATACGTTATACGTTATACGTTATACGTTATACGTTATACGTTATACGTTACATGTTATACGTTCTACGTTCTACGTTATACGTTGTACGTTATACGTTCTACGTTTTACGTTATATGTTATACGTTACACGTTATACGTTATGCGTTATACGTTATGCGTTATACGTTATACGTTATACGTTATACGTTATACGTTATTCGTTATACGTTATACGTTATACGTTATACGTTATACGTTATACGTTATACGTTATGCGTTATACGTTATACGTTATACGTTATACGTTATACGTTATACGTTATACGTTATACGTTATACGTTATACGTTATACGTTATACGTTATACAATATACGTTATACGTTATACGTTATAGGTTATACGTTATACGTTATACGTTACACGTTATACGTTATACGTTATACGTTACACGTTATTCGTAATACATTATACGTGATACGGTATACGTTCTACGTTATACGTTATACGTTATAAGTTATACGTTATACGTTATACGATATACGTTATACGTTATACGTTATACATTATACAATATACGTTGTACGTTATACGTTATATGTTATACGTTATACGTTATACGTTATACGTTATACGTTATACGTTATACGTTATACGTTATACGTTATACGGTATACGATATACGTTATACGTTATACGATTTACGTTATATGTTATACGTTACACGTTATACGTTATGCGTTATACGTTATACGTCATACGTTATACGTTATACGTTATACGTTATACGCTATACGTTATACGTTATACGTTATACGTTATACTTTATACGTTGTACGTTATACGTGAAACGTTATACGTTATACGTTATACGTTATACGTTATTCGTTATACGTTATACGTTAT
The DNA here is from genome assembly GCF_051014685.1 of Ptiloglossa arizonensis. Lineage (NCBI taxonomy): Eukaryota > Metazoa > Arthropoda > Insecta > Hymenoptera > Colletidae > Ptiloglossa > Ptiloglossa arizonensis. The sequence continues at coordinate 339,680 of NW_027478637.1, read as the reverse complement.
ACGTTAAACGTTATACGTTATACGTTATTAGTTATACGTTATACGTTATACGTTATATGTTACACGTTATACGTTATACGTTATACGTTATACGTTATACGTTATACGTTATACGTTATACGTTACACGTTATACGTTATATGTTATACGTTATACGTAATATGTAATACGTTATACCATTTACGTTATTCGTTATATGTTCTTCGTTATGCGTTGTACGTTATACGTTGTGCGTTATACGTTACACGTTATACGTGATACGTTACACGTTATACGTTACACGTTATATGTTACACGTTATACGTTACACGTTATACGTTACACGTTATACGTTACACGTTATACGTTATACGTTATACGTTATACGTTATACGTTATACGTTATTCGTTATACGTTATACGTTATACGTTATACGTTATACGTTATACGGAATAGGTTATACGTTATACGTTATACGTCATACGTTATACGTTACACGTTATACGTCACCCGTTATACGTTATACGTTACACGTTATACGTTATATGTTATACGTTATACGTTATACGTTATACGTTATACGTTATACGTTATACGTTATACGTTACACGTTATACGTTATACGTCACACGTTATACGTTATACGTCATACGTTGTACGTAATACGTTATACGTTATACGTTATACGTTATACGTTATACGTTATACGTTATACGTAATACGTTATACGTTATACGTTATACGTTATACGTTATACGTTATACGTTATACGTTATACGTTATCCGTTATACGTTATACGTTACACGTTATACGTTACACGTTACACGTTATACGTCACACGTTATACGTTATACGTTAGATGTTATACGTTATACGTTATACGTTATACGTTATACGTTATACGATATACGTTATACGTTATACGTTATACGTTATACGATATACGTTATACGTTATACGTTATACGTTATACGTTATACGTTATACGTTATACGTTACACGTTACACGTTATACGTCACACGTTATACGTTATACGTTAGACGTTATACGTTATACGTTATACGTTATACGTTATTCGTTATACGTTATACGTTATACGTTATACGTTATACGTTATACGTAATACGTTATACGTTATACGTTATACGTTATACGTTATACGTTATACGTTATACGTTATACGTTATACGTTATACGTTATACGTTATACGTTATACGTTATACGTTATACGTTATACGTTATACGTTATACGTTATACGTTATACGTTATATAATACTTTATACGTTACACGTAACACGTTATACGTTATACGTCACACGTAATACGTTATACGTTACACGTTATACGTTATACGTTATACGTTATACGTTATACGTTATACGTTATACGTTACACCTTATACGTCACACGTTATACGTTATACGTTACACGTTATACGTTATACGTTATACGTTATACGTTATACGTAATACGTTATACGTTATACGTTATACGTTATACGTTATTCGTTATACGTTATACGTTATAGGTTATACGTTATACGTAATACGTTATACGTTATACGTTATACGTCATACGTTGTACGTTGACGTTATACGTCACACGTTATACTTTATACGTTACACGTTATACGTTATACGTTATACGTTACACTTTAAACGTTACACGTTATACGTTATACGTTATACGGTATACGTTATACGTTATACGCTATTCGTTATACGTTATACGTTATACGTTATACGTTATACGGAATACGTTATACGTTATACGTTATACGTCATACGTTATACGTTACACGTTATACGTCACACGTTATACGTTATACGTTACACGTTATACGTTATATGTTATACGTTATACGTTATACGTTATACGTTAAACGTTATACGTTATACGTTATACTTTATACGTTATACGTTATACGTTATACGTTATACGTTATACGTTATACGTTATACGTTATACGTTATACGTTATACGTTATATGTTATACGTTATACGTAATATGTAATACGTTATACCATTTACGTTATTCGTTATACGTTCTTCGTTATGCGTTGTACGTTATACGTTGTGCGTTATACGTTATACGTTATACGTGATACGTTACACGTTATACGTTACACGTTATACGTTATACGTTATACGTTATGCGTTATACGTTATACGTTATACGTTATACGTTATACGTTATAAGTTATACGTTATACGTTATACGTTATATGTTACACGTTATACGTTATACGTTATACGTTATACGTTATACGTTATACGTTATACGTTATACGTTATACGTTATACGTTATACGTTATACGTTATACGTTATACGTTATACGTTATACGTTATACGTTATACGTTATACGTTATACGTTATACGTTATACGTTATACGATATACGTTATACGTTATACGTTATACGTTATACGTTATACGTTATACGTTATACGTTATACGTTACACGTTATACGTTACACGTTATACGTTATACGTTATACGTTATGCGTTATACGTTATACGTTATACGTTATACGTTATACGTTATAAGTTATACGTTATACGTTATACGTTATATGTTACACGTTATACGTTATACGTTATACGTTATACGTTATACGTTATACGTTATACGTTATACGTTATACGTTATACGTTATACGTTATACGTTATACGTTATACGTTATACGTTATACGTTATACGTTATACGTTATACGTTATACGTTATACGTTATACGTTATACGTTATACGTTATACGTTATACGTTATACGTTATACGTTATACGTTACACGTTGTACGATATACGTCACACGTTATACGTTATACGTTAGACGTTATACGTTATACGTTATACGTTATACGTTATACTTTATACGTTATACGTTACACGTTGTACGATATACGTCACACGTTATACGTTATACGTTATACGTTACACGTTGTACGATATACGTCACACGTTATACGTTATACGTTAGACGTTATACGTTATACGTTATACGATATACGTTATACTTTATACGTTATACGTTATACGTTATACGTTATACGTTATACGTTATACGTTATACGTTATACGTTATACGTTATACGTTATATGTTATACGTTATACGTAATATGTAATACGTTATACCATTTACGTTATTCGTTATACGTTCTTCGTTATGCGTTGTACGTTATACGTTGTGCGTTATACGTTATACGTTATACGTGATACGTTACACGTTATACGTTACAGGTTAGGCGTTACACGTTATACGTTACACGTTATACGTTACACTTTATACGTTACACGTTATACGTTATACGTTATACGTTATACGTTATACGTTATACGCTATTCGTTATACGTTATACGTTATACGTTATACGTTATACGGAATACGTTATACGTTATACGTTATACGTCATACGTTATACGTTACACGTTATACGTCACACGTTATACGTTATACGTTACACGTTATACGTTATATGTTATACGTTATACGTTATACGTTATACGTTAAACGTTATACGTTATACGTTATAAGTTATACGTTATACGTTATACGTTATACGTTACACGTTATACGTTATACGTTATACGTTATACGTTATACGTTATACGTTATACGTTATACGTTATACGTTATATGTTATACGTTATACGTAATATGTAATACGTTATACGATTTACGTTATTCGTTATACGTTATACGTTATACGTTATACGTTATACGTGATACGTTATACGTTATACGTTATACGTTATACGTTATACGATATACGTTATACGTTATACGTTATACGTTATACGTTATACGTTATACGTTATACGTTACACGTTATACGTTATACGTCACACGTTATACGTTATACGTTACACGTTATACGTTATACGTCACACGTTATACGTTATACGTTAGACGTTATACGTTATACGTTATACGTTATACGTTATACGTTATACAATATACGTTATACGTTATACGTTATACGTTATACGTTATACGTTATACGTTATACGTTATACGTTACACGTTGTACGATATACGTCACACGTTATACGTTATACGTTAGACGTTATACGTTATACGTTATACGTTATACATTATACTTTATACGTTATACGTTATACGTTATACGTTATACGTTATACGTTATACGTTATACGTTATACGTTATACGTTATACGTTATACGTTATACGTTATACGTTATACGTTATACGTTATACGTTATACGTTATACGTTACACGTTATACGTTATACGTTATACGTTATGCGTTATACGTTATACGTTATACGTTATACGTTATACGTTATACGTTATACGTTATACGTTATACGTTATACGTTATACGTTACACGTTATACGTTATACGTCACACGTTATACGTTATACGTCATACGTTATACGTTATACGTTATACTTTATACGTTATACGTTATATGTTATACGTTATACGTTATACGTTATACGTCATACGTTATACGTTACACGTTATGCGTTCTTCGTTATGCGTTGTACGTTATACGTTGTGCGTTATATGTTACACGTTATATGTTATTCATTATACGTTATACGTTATACGTAATACGTTATATGTTATACGTTATACGTTATACGTTACACGTTATACGTTATACGTTATACGTCACACGTTATACGTTATACGTTACACGTTATACGTAATACGTTATACGTTATACGTTATACGTTATACGTTATACGTTAGACGTTATACGTTATACGTTATACGTTATACGTTATACGTTATACGTTATACCTTATACGTTATACGTTATACGTTACACGTTATACGTTATACGTTATACGTTATACGTTATACGTTATACGTTATACGTTACACGTTATACGTTATACGTCACACGTTATACGTTATACGTTATTCGTTATACGTTATACGTTATACGTTATACGTTATACTTTATACGTTATACGTTATATGTTATACGTTATACGTTATACGTTATACGTCATACGTTATACGTTACACGTTATACGTTCTTCGTTATGCGTTGTACGTTATACGTTGTGCGTTATATGTTACACGTTATATGTTATTCGTTATACGTTATACGTTATACGTAATACGTTATATGTTATACGTTATACGTTATACGTTACACGTTATACGTTATACGTTATACGTCACACGTTATACGTTATACGTTACACGTAATACGTAATACGTTATACGTTATACGTTATACGTTATACGTTATACGTTAGACGTTATACGTTATACGTTATACGTTATACGTTATACGTTATACGTTATACGTTATACGTTATACGTTATACGTTATACGTTATACGTTATACGTTATACGTTATACGTTACACGTTGTACGATATACGTCACACGTTATACGTTATACGTTAGACGTTAGACGTTATACGTTATACGTTATACGTTATACGTTATACGTTATACGTTATACGTTATATGTTATACGTTATACGTAATATGTAATACGTTATACGATTTACGTTATTCGTTATACGTTATACGTTATACGTTATACGTTATACGTGATACGTTATACGTTATACGTTATACGTTATACGTTATACGATATACGTTATACGTTATACGTTATACGTTATACGTTATACGTTATACGTTACACGTTACACGTTATACGTTATACGTCACACGTTATACGTTGTACGTTACACGTTATACGTTATACGTCACACGTTATACGTTATACGTTAGACGTTATACGTTATACGTTATACGTTATACGTTATACGTTATACGTTATACGTTATACGTTATACGTTATACGTTATACGTTATACGTTATACGTTATACGTTATACGTTATACGTTACACGTTGTACGATATACGTCACACGTTATACGTTATACGTTAGACGTTATACGTTATACGTTATACGTTATACGTTATACTTTATACGTTATACGTTATACGTTATACGTTATACGTTATACGTTATACGTTATACGTTATACGTTATACGTTATACGTTATACGTTATACGTTATACGTTATACGTTACACGTTATACGTTACACGTTATACGTTACACGTTATACGTTATACGTTATACGTTATACGTTATACGTTATACGTTATACGTTATACGTTATACGTTATACGTTATACGTTATACGTTATACGTTATACGTTATACGTTACACGTTATACGTTACACGTTATACGTTATACGTCACACGTTATACGTTATACGTTACACGTTATACGTTATACGTTATACGTTATACGTTATACGTTATACGTTATACGTTATACGTTATACGTTATACGTTATACGTTATACGTTATATGTTATACGTTATACGTAATATGTAATACGTTATACCATTTACGTTATTCGTTATACGTTCTTCGTTATGCGTTGTACGTTATACGTTGTGCGTTATACGTTATACGTTATACGTGATACGTTACACGTTATACGTTACAGGTTAGGCGTTACACGTTATACGTTACACGTTATACGTTACACTTTATACGTTACACGTTATACGTTATACGTTATACGTTATACGTTATACGTTATACGCTATTCGTTATACGTTATACGTTATACGTTATACGTTATACGGAATACGTTATACGTTATACGTTATACGTCATACGTTATACGTTACACGTTATACGTCACACGTTATACGTTATACGTTACACGTTATACGTTATATGTTATACGTTATACGTTATACGTTATACGTTAAACGTTATACGTTATACGTTATAAGTTATACGTTATACGTTATACGTTATACGTTACACGTTATACGTTATACGTTATACGTTATACGTTATACGTTATACGTTATACGTTATACGTTATACGTTATAAGTTATACGTTATACGTAATATGTAATACGTTATACGATTTACGTTATTCGTTATACGTTATACATTATACTTTATACGTTATACGTTATACGTTATACGTTATACGTTATACGTTATACGTTATACGTTATACGTTATACGTTATACGTTATACGTTATACGTTATACGTTATACGTTATACGTTATACGTTATACGTTATACGTTACACGTTATACGTTATACGTTATACGTTATGCGTTATACGTTATACGTTATACGTTATACGTTATACGTTATACGTTATACGTTATACGTTATACGTTATACGTTATACGTTATACGTTACACGTTATACGTTATACGTCACACGTTATACGTTATACGTCATACGTTATACGTTATACGTTATACGTTATACGTTATACGTTAGACGTTATACGTTATACGTTATACGTTATACGTTATACGTTATACGTTATACGTTATACGTTATACGTTATACGTTATACGTTATACGTTATACGTTATACGTTATACGTTATACGTTATACGTTATACGTTACACGTTGTACGATATACGTCACACGTAATACGTTATACGTTAGACGTTATACGTTATACGTTATACGTTATACATTATACTTTATACGTTATACGTTATACGTTATACGTTATACGTTATACGTTATACGTTATACGTTATACGTTATACGTTATACGTTATACGTTATACGTTATACGTTATACGTTATACGTTATACGTTATACGTTATACGTTATACGTTACACGTTATACGTTATACGTTATACGTTATGCGTTATACGTTATACGTTATACGTTATACGTTATACGTTATACGTTATACGTTATACGTTATACGTTATACGTTATACGTTATACGTTACACGTTATACGTTATACGTCACACGTTATACGTTATACGTCATACGTTATACGTTATACGTTATACGTCACACGTTATACGTTATACGTCATACGTTATACGTTATACGTTATACTTTATACGTTATACGTTATATGTTATACGTTATACGTTATACGTTATACGTCATACGTTATACGTTACACGTTATACGTTCTTCGTTATGCGTTGTACGTTATACGTTGTGCGTTATATGTTACACGTTATATGTTATTCGTTATACGTTATACGTTATACGTAATACGTTATATGTTATACGTTATACGTTATACGTTACACGTTATACGTTATACGTTATACGTCACACGTTATACGTTATACGTTACACGTTATACGTAATACGTTATACGTTATACGTTATACGTTATACGTTATACGTTAGACGTTATACGTTATACGTTATACGTTATACGTTATACGTTATACGTTATACCTTATACGTTATACGTTATACGTTACACGTTATACGTTATACGTTATACGTTATACGTTATACGTTATACGTTATACGTTACACGTTATACGTTATACGTCACACGTTATACGTTATACGTTATTCGTTATACGTTATACGTTATACGTTATACGTTATACGTTATACGTTATACGTTATACCTTATACGTTATACGTTATACGTTACACGTTATACGTTATACGTTATACGTTAAACGTTATACGTTATACGTTATACGTTACACGTTATACGTTATATGTTATACGTTATACGTAATATGTAATACGTTATTCGTTTTACGTTATTCGTTATACGTTCTTCGTTACACGTTGTACGTTATACGTTATACGTTATACGTTATTCGTTATACGTTATACGTTATACGTTATACGTTATACGTAATACGTTATACGTTATACGTTATACGTTATACGTTATACGTTATACGTTATACGTTATACGTTACACGTTATACGTTAGACGTTATACGTTATACGTTATACGTTATACGTTATACGTTATACGTTATACCTTATACGTTATACGTTATACGTTACACGTTATACGTTATACGTTATACGTTATACGTTATAGGTTATACGTTATACGTTACACGTTATACGTTATACGTCACACGTTATACGTTATACGTTATTCGTTATACGTTATACGTTATACGTTATACGTTATACGGAATACGTTATACGTTATACGTTATACGTCATACGTTATACGTTATACGTTATATGTTACAACGTTATACGTAATATGTAATACGTTATACGATTTACGTTATTCGTTATACGTTCTTCGTTATGCGTTGTACGTTATACGTTGTGCGTTATACGTTATACGTTATACGTGATACGTTATACGTTATACGTTATACGTTATACGTTATACGATATACGATATACGTTATACGTTATACGTTATACGCTAACGTTATACGTTATACGTTATACGTTATACTTTATACGTTACACGTTATACGTTATACGTCACACGTTATACGTTATACGTTACACGTTATACGTTATACGTCACGTGTTATACGTTATACGTTAGACGTTATACGTTATACGTCACACGTTATACGTTATACGTTAGACGTTATACGTTATACGTTATACGTTATACGTTATACGTTATACGTTATACGTTATACGTTATACGTTATACGTTATACGTTATACGTTATACGTTATACGTTATACGTTATACGTTATACGTTATACGTTATACGTTATACGTCACACGTTATACGTTATACGTTAGACGTTATACGTTATACGTTATACGTTATACGTTATACGTTATACGTTATACGTTATACGTTATACGTTATACGTTATACGTTATACGTTACACGTTATACGTTATACGTTATACGTTATACGTTATACGTTATACGTTATACGTTATACGTTATACGATATACGTTATACGTTATACGTTATACGTTACACGTTATACGTTACACGTTACACGTTATACGTCACACCTTATACGTAATACGTTACACGTTATACGTTATACGTTATACGTTATACGTTATACGTTATACGTTATACGTTATACGTTATACGTTATACGTTATACGTTATACGTTATACGTTATACGTTATACGTTATACGTTATACGTTATATGTTATACGTTATACGTAGTATGTAATACGTTATACGATTTACGTTATTCGTTATACGTTCTTCGTTATGCGTTGTACGTTATACGTTGTGCGTTATACGTTACACGTTATACGTTATACGTTATACGTCACACGTTATACGTTATACGTTATACGTTATACGTTATATGTTATACGTTATACGTAATATGTAATACGTTATACGTTTTACGTTATTCGTTATACGTTCTTCGTTACACGTTGTACGTTATACGTTATTCGTTATTCGTTACACGTTATACGTTACACGTTATACGTTATACCTTATACGTTATACGTTATACGTTATACGTTATACGTTATGCGTTATACGTTATACGTTATACGTTATACGTTATACGTTATACGTTATACGTTACACGTTATACGTTATACGTTACACGTTATACGTTATACGTTATACGTTATACGTTATACGTTATACGTTATACGTTATACGTTATACGTTATACGTTATACGTTATACGTTATACGTTACACGTTATACGTTACACGTTATACGTTACACGTTATACGTTATACCTTATACGTTATACGTTATACGTTATACGTTATACGTTAAACGTTATACGTTATACGTTACACGTTATACGTTATACGTTACACGTTATACGTTATACGTTATACGTTATACGTTATACGTTATACGTTATACGTCACACGTTATACGTTATACGTCATACGTTATACGTTATACGTTATACTTTATACGTTATACGTTATATGTTATACGTTATACGTTATACGTTATACGTCATACGTTATACGTTACACGTTATACGTTCTTCGTTATGCGTTGTACGTTATACGTTGTGCGTTATATGTTACACGTTATATGTTATTCGTTATACGTTATACGTTATACGTAATACGTTATATGTTATACGTTATACGTTATACGTTACACGTTATACGTTATACGTTATACGTCACACGTTATACGTTATACGTTACACGTTATACGTAATATGTTATACGTTATACGTTATACGTTATACGTTATACGTTAGACGTTATACGTTATACGTTATACGTTATACGTTATACGTTATACGTTATACCTTATACGTTATACGTTATACGTTACACGTTATACGTTATACGTTATACGTTATACGTTATACGTTATACGTTATACGTTACACGTTATACGTTATACGTCACACGTTATACGTTATACGTTATTCGTTATACGTTATACGTTATACGTTATACGTTATACGTTATACGTTATACGTTATACCTTATACGTTATACGTTATACGTTACACGTTATACGTTATACGTTATACGTTATACGTTATACGTTATACGTTATACGTTACACGTTATACGTTATATGTTATACGTTATACGTAATATGTAATACGTTATTCGTTTTACGTTATTCGTTATACGTTCTTCGTTACACGTTGTACGTTATACGTTATACGTTATACGTTATTCGTTATACGTTATACGTTATACGTTATACGTTATACGTAATACGTTATACGTTATACGTTATACGTTATACGTTATACGTTATACGTTATACGTTATACGTTACACGTTATACGTTAGACGTTATACGTTATACGTTATACGTTATACGTTATACGTTATACGTTATACCTTATACGTTATACGTTATACGTTACACGTTATACGTTATACGTTATACGTTATACGTTATAGGTTATACGTTATACGTTACACGTTATACGTTATACGTCACACGTTATACGTTATACGTTCTTCGTTATGCGTTGTACGTTATACGTTGTGCGTTATACGTTATACGTTATACGTGATACGTTATACGTTATACGTTATACGTTATACGTTATACGATATACGATATACGTTATACGTTATACGTTATACGCTAACGTTATACGTTATACGTTATACGTTATACTTTATACGTTACACGTTATACGTTATACGTCACACGTTATACGTTATACGTTACACGTTATACGTTATACGTCACGTGTTATACGTTATACGTTAGACGTTATACGTTATACGTCACACGTTATACGTTATACGTTAGACGTTATACGTTATACGTTATACGTTATACGTTATACGTTATACGTTATACGTTATACGTTATACGTTATACGTTATACGTTATACGTTATACGTTATACGTTATACGTTATACGTTATACGTTATACGTTATACGTTATACGTCACACGTTATACGTTATACGTTAGACGTTATACGTTATACGTTATACGTTATACGTTATACGTTATACGTTATACGTTATACGTTATACGTTATACGTTATACGTTATACGTTACACGTTATACGTTATACGTTATACGTTATACGTTATACGTTATACGTTATACGTTATACGTTATACGATATACGTTATACGTTATACGTTATACGTTACACGTTATACGTTACACGTTACACGTTATACGTCACACCTTATACGTAATACGTTACACGTTATACGTTATACGTTATACGTTATACGTTATACGTTATACGTTATACGTTATACGTTATACGTTATACGTTATACGTTATACGTTATACGTTATACGTTATACGTTATACGTTATACGTTATATGTTATACGTTATACGTAGTATGTAATACGTTATACGATTTACGTTATTCGTTATACGTTCTTCGTTATGCGTTGTACGTTATACGTTGTGCGTTATACGTTACACGTTATACGTTATACGTTATACGTCACACGTTATACGTTATACGTTATACGTTATACGTTATATGTTATACGTTATACGTAATATGTAATACGTTATACGTTTTACGTTATTCGTTATACGTTCTTCGTTACACGTTGTACGTTATACGTTATTCGTTATTCGTTACACGTTATACGTTACACGTTATACGTTATACCTTATACGTTATACGTTATACGTTATACGTTATACGTTATGCGTTATACGTTATACGTTATACGTTATACGTTATACGTTATACGTTATACGTTACACGTTATACGTTATACGTTACACGTTATACGTTATACGTTATACGTTATACGTTATACGTTATACGTTATACGTTATACGTTATACGTTATACGTTATACGTTATACGTTATACGTTACACGTTATACGTTACACGTTATACGTTACACGTTATACGTTATACCTTATACGTTATACGTTATACGTTATACGTTATACGTTAAACGTTATACGTTATACGTTACACGTTATACGTTATACGTTACACGTTATACGTTATACGTTATACGTTATACGTTATACGTTATACGTTATACGTCACACGTTATACGTTATACGTCATACGTTATACGTTATACGTTATACTTTATACGTTATACGTTATATGTTATACGTTATACGTTATACGTTATACGTCATACGTTATACGTTACACGTTATACGTTCTTCGTTATGCGTTGTACGTTATACGTTGTGCGTTATATGTTACACGTTATATGTTATTCGTTATACGTTATACGTTATACGTAATACGTTATATGTTATACGTTATACGTTATACGTTACACGTTATACGTTATACGTTATACGTCACACGTTATACGTTATACGTTACACGTTATACGTAATATGTTATACGTTATACGTTATACGTTATACGTTATACGTTAGACGTTATACGTTATACGTTATACGTTATACGTTATACGTTATACGTTATACCTTATACGTTATACGTTATACGTTACACGTTATACGTTATACGTTATACGTTATACGTTATACGTTATACGTTATACGTTACACGTTATACGTTATACGTCACACGTTATACGTTATACGTTATTCGTTATACGTTATACGTTATACGTTATACGTTATACGTTATACGTTATACGTTATACCTTATACGTTATACGTTATACGTTACACGTTATACGTTATACGTTATACGTTATACGTTATACGTTATACGTTATACGTTACACGTTATACGTTATATGTTATACGTTATACGTAATATGTAATACGTTATTCGTTTTACGTTATTCGTTATACGTTCTTCGTTACACGTTGTACGTTATACGTTATACGTTATACGTTATTCGTTATACGTTATACGTTATACGTTATACGTTATACGTAATACGTTATACGTTATACGTTATACGTTATACGTTATACGTTATACGTTATACGTTATACGTTACACGTTATACGTTAGACGTTATACGTTATACGTTATACGTTATACGTTATACGTTATACGTTATACCTTATACGTTATACGTTATACGTTACACGTTATACGTTATACGTTATACGTTATACGTTATAGGTTATACGTTATACGTTACACGTTATACGTTATACGTCACACGTTATACGTTATACGTTATTCGTTATACGTTATACGTTATACGTTATACGTTATACGGAATACGTTATACGTTATACGTTATACGTCATACGTTATACGTTATACGTTATATGTTACACGTTATACGTAATATGTAATACGTTATACGATTTACGTTATTCGTTATACGTTCTTCGTTATGCGTTGTACGTTATACGTTGTGCGTTATACGTTATACGTTATACGTGATACGTTATACGTTATACGTTATACGTTATACGTTATACGATATACGATATACGTTATACGTTATACGTTATACGCTAACGTTATACGTTATACGTTATACGTTATACTTTATACGTTACACGTTATACGTTATACGTCACACGTTATACGTTATACGTTACACGTTATACGTTATACGTCACGTGTTATACGTTATACGTTAGACGTTATACGTTATACGTCACACGTTATACGTTATACGTTAGACGTTATACGTTATACGTTATACGTTATACGTTATACGTTATACGTTATACGTTATACGTTATACGTTATACGTTATACGTTATACGTTATACGTTATACGTTATACGTTATACGTTATACGTTATACGTTATACGTTATACGTTATACGTCAGACGTTATACGTTATACGTTAGACGTTATACGTTATACGTTATACGTTATACGTTATACGTTATACGTTATACGTTATACGTTATACGTTATACGTTATACGTTATACGTTACACGTTATACGTTATACGTTATACGTTATACGTTATACGTTATACGTTATACGTTATACGTTATACGATATACGTTATACGTTATACGTTATACGTTACACGTTATACGTTACACGTTACACGTTATACGTCACACCTTATACGTAATACGTTACACGTTATACGTTATACGTTATACGTTATACGTTATACGTTATACGTTATACGTTATACGTTATACGTTATACGTTATACGTTATACGTTATACGTTATACGTTATACGTTATACGTTATACGTTATATGTTATACGTTATACGTAGTATGTAATACGTTATACGATTTACGTTATTCGTTATACGTTCTTCGTTATGCGTTGTACGTTATACGTTGTGCGTTATACGTTACACGTTATACGTTATACGTTATACGTCACACGTTATACGTTATACGTTATACGTTATACGTTATATGTTATACGTTATACGTAATATGTAATACGTTATACGTTTTACGTTATTCGTTATACGTTCTTCGTTACACGTTGTACGTTATACGTTATTCGTTATTCGTTACACGTTATACGTTACACGTTATACGTTATACCTTATACGTTATACGTTATACGTTATACGTTATACGTTATGCGTTATACGTTATACGTTATACGTTATACGTTATACGTTATACGTTATACGTTACACGTTATACGTTATACGTTACACGTTATACGTTATACGTTATACGTTATACGTTATACGTTATACGTTATACGTTATACGTTATACGTTATACGTTATACGTTATACGTTATACGTTACACGTTATACGTTACACGTTATACGTTACACGTTATACGTTATACCTTATACGTTATACGTTATACGTTATACGTTATACGTTAAACGTTATACGTTATACGTTACACGTTATACGTTATACGTTACACGTTATACGTTATACGTTATACGTTATACGTTATACGTTATACGTTATACGTTATACGTTATACGTTATACGTTATACGTTATACGTTATACGTTATATGTTATACGTTATACGTTATACGTTATACGTTATACGTTATACGTTATACGTTATACGTTATACGTTATACGTCATACGTTATATAATACTTTATACGTTATACGTTACACGTTACACGTTGTACGTTATACGTCACACGTAATACGTTATACGTTACACGTTATACGTTATACGTTATACGTTATACGTTATACGTTATACGTTATACGTTATACGTTATACGTTATACGTTATACGTTATACGTTATACGTTATACGTTATACGTTATACGTAATACGTTACACGTTATACGTCATAGCTTACACGATACACGTTATACGTCATACGTTATACGTTACACGTTATACGTCACACGTTATACGTTATACGTTACACGTTATACGTTATACGTTATACGTTATACGTTATGCGTTATACGTTATACGTTATACGTTATACGTTATACGTTATACGTTATGCGTTACACGTTATACGTTATACGTTACACGTTATACGTTATACGTTATACGTTATACGTTATACGTTATACGTTATACGTTATACGTTATACGTTATACGTTATACGTTATACGTTATACGTTACACGTTATACGTTACACGTTATACGTTACACGTTATACGTTATACCTTATACGTTATACGTTATACGTTATACGTTATACGTTAAACGTTATACGTTATACGTTACACGTTATACGTTATACGTTACACGTTATACGTTATACGTTATACGTTATACGTTATACGTTATACGTTATACGTTATACGTTATACGTTACACGTTATACGTTATACCTTATACGTTATACGTTATACGTTATACGTTATACGTTAAACGTTATACGTTATACGTTATACGTTAAACGTTACACGTTATACGTTACACGTTATACGTTATACGATACACGTTATACGTTATACGTTATACGTTATACGTTATACAATATACGTTATACGTTATACGTTATATGTTATACGTTATACGTTATACGTTATACGTTATACGTTATACGTTATACGTTATACGTTATACATTATACGGTATACGATATACGTTATACGTTAAACGTTACACGTTATACGTTATACGTTACACGTTATACGTTATACGTTATACGTTATACGTTATACGTTATACGTTATACGTTATACGTTATACGTTATACGTTACACGTTATACGTTATACCTTATACGTTATACGTTATACGTTATACGTTATACGTTAAACGTTATACGTTATACGTTATACGTTAAACGTTACACGTTATACGTTACACGTTATACGTTATACGATACACGTTATACGTTATACGTTATACGTTATACGTTATACAATATACGTTATACGTTATACGTTATATGTTATACGTTATACGTTATACGTTATACGTTATACGTTACACGTTATACGTTATACCTTATACGTTATACGTTATACGTTATACGTTATACGTTAAACGTTATACGTTATACGTTATACGTTATACGTTATACGTTATACGTTATACGTTACACGTTATACGTTATACGTTACACGTTATACGTTATACGTTATACGTTATACGTTATACGTTATACGTTATACGTTATACGTTATACGTTATACGTTATACGTTATACGTTATACGTTATACGTTACACGTTATACGTTACACGTTATACGTTACACGTTATACGTTATACCTTATACGTTATACGTTATACGTTATACGTTATACGTTAAACGTTATACGTTATACGTTACACGTTATACGTTATACGTTACACGTTATACGTTATACGTTATACGTTATACGTTATACGTTATACGTTATACGTTATACGTTATACGTTACACGTTATACGTTATACCTTATACGTTATACGTTATACGTTATACGTTATACGTTAAACGTTATACGTTATACGTTATACGTTAAACGTTACACGTTATACGTTACACGTTATACGTTATACGATACACGCTATACGTTATACGTTATACGTTATACGTTATACAATATACGTTATACGTTATACGTTATATGTTATAAGTTATACGTTATACGTTATACGTTATACGTCACACGTTATACGTTATACGTTACACGTTATACGTTATACCTTATACGTTATACGTTATACGTTATACGTTATACGTTAAACGTTACACGTTATACGTTACACGTTATACGTTATACCTTATACGTTATACGTTATACGTTATACGTTATACGTTAAACGTTATACGTTATACGTTATACGTTAAACGTTACACGTTATACGTTACACGTTATACAATATACGTTATACGTTATACGTTATATGTTATACGTTATACGTTATACGTTATACGTTATACGTTATACGTTATACGATATACGTTATACATTATACGGTATACGATATACGTTATGCGTTATACGTTTTACGTTATTCGTTATACGTTATACGTTATACGTTATACGTTATAAGTTATACGTTATACGTTATACGTTATACGTTATACGTTATACGTCATAGCTTACACGATACACGTTATACGTCATACGTTATACGTTACACGTTATACGTCACACGTTATACGTTATACGTTACACGTTATACGTTATACCTTATACGTTATACGTTATACGTTATACGTTATACGTTAAACGTTACACGTTATACGTTATACGTTACACGTTATACGTTATACGTTATACGTTATACGTTATACGTTATACGTTATACGTTATACGTTATACGTTATACGTTATACGTTATACGTTATACGTTATACGTTATACGTTACACGTTATACGTTACACGTTATACGTTATACGTTATACGTTATACGTTATACGTTATACGTCATAGCTTACACGATACACGTTAAACGTCATACGTTACACGTTACACGTTATACGTCACACGTTATACGTTATACGTTATACGTTATTCGTTATACGTTATACGTTATACGTTATACGTTATACGTTATACGTTATACGTTATACCTTATACGTTATACGTTATACGTTACACGTTATACGTTATACGTTATACGTTATACATTATACGTTATACGTTATACGTTACACGTTATACGTTATACGTTATACGTTTTACGTTATACGTTATACGTTACACGTTATACGTTATACGTCACACGTTATACGTTATACGTTATTCGTTATACGTTATACGTTATACGTTATACGTTATACGTTATACGTTATACGTTATACGTTATACGTTATACGTTATACGTTATACGTTATACGTTATACGTTATACGTTGTACCTTATACGTTATACGTTATACGTTATACGTTATACGTTATACCTTATACGTTATACGTTATACGTTACACGTTATACGTTATACGTTATACGTTATACGTTATACGTTATACGTTATACGTTATACGTTATACGTTATACGTTATACGTTATACGTTATACGTTATGCGTTATACGTTACACGTTATACGTTACACGTTATACGTTACACGTTATACGTTACACGTTATACGTTACACGTTATACGTTACACGTTATACATTACACGTTATACGTTATACCTTATACGTTATACGTTATACGTTATACGTTATACGTTATACCTTATACGTTATACGTTATACGTTATACCTTATACGTTATACGTTATACGTTACACGTTATACGTTATACGTTATACGTTATACGTTATACGTTATACGTTATACGTTATACGTTATACGTTATACGTTATACGTTATACGTTATACCTTATACGTTATACGTTATACGTTATACGTTCTACGTTATACGTTATACGTTATACGTTATACGTTATACGTTATACGTTATACGTTATACGTTATACGTTATACGTTATACGTTATACGTTATACGTTATACGTTATACGTTATACGTTATACGTTATACGTTATACGTTATACGTTATACGTTATACGTTGTACCTTATACGTTATACGTTATACGTTCTACGTGCTACGTTATACGTTATACGTTATACGTTATACGTTATACGTTATACGTTATACGTTATACGTTATTCGTTATACGTTATACGTTATTCCCTATACGTTATACGTTATACGTTACACGTTATTCGTAATACATTATACGTGATTCGGTATACGTTGTACGTTATATGTTATACGTTATACGTTATACGTTATACGTTATACCTTATACGTTATACGTTATACGTTATACGTTCTACGTTATACGTTATACGTTATACGTTATACGTTATACGTTATACGTTATACGTTATACGTTATACGTTATACGTTATACAATATACGTTATACGTTATACGTTATAGGTTATACGTTATACGTTATACGTTACACGTTATACGTTATACGTTATACGTTACACGTTATTCGTAATACATTATACGTGATACGGTATACGTTCTACGTTATACGTTATACGTTATGCGTTATACGTTATACGTTATACGTTATACGTTATACGTTATACGTTATACATTATACAATATACGTTGTACGTTATACGTTATATGTTATACGTTATACGTTATACGTTATACGTTATACGTTATACGTTATACGTTATACGTTATACGTTATACGTTATACGGTATACGATATACGTTATGCGTTATACGTTATACGTTATACGTTATACGTTATACGTTATACGTTTTACGATATACGTTATACGTTATACGTTTTACGTTATATGTTATACGTTACACGTTATACGTTATGCGTTATACGTTATACGTCATACGTTATACGTTATACGTTATACGTTATACGCTATACGTTATACGTTATACGTTATACGTTATACGTTATACTTTATACGTTATACGTTATACGTGAAACGTTATACGTTATACGTTATACGTTATACGTTATTCGTTATACGTTATACGTTATACGTTAAACGTTATACGTTATACGTTATTAGTTATACGTTATACGTTATACGTTATATGTTACACGTTATACGTTATACGTTATACGTTATACGTTATACGTTATACGTTATACGTTATACGTTATACGTTATACGTTACACGTTATACGTTATATGTTATACGTTATACGTAATATGTAATACGTTATACCATTTACGTTATTCGTTATACGTTCTTCGTTATGCGTTGTACGTTATACGTTGTGCGTTATACGTTACACGTTATACGTGATACGTTACACGTTATACGTTACACGTTATATGTTACACGTTATACGTTACACGTTATACGTTACACGTTATACGTTACACGTTATACGTTATACGTTATACGTTATACGTTATACGTTATACGTTACTCGTTATACGTTATACGTTATACGTTATACGTTACACGGAATAGGTTATACGTTATACGTTATACGTCATACGTTATACGTTACACGTTATACGTCACCCGTTATACGTTATACGTTACACGTTATACGTTATATGTTATACGTTATACGTTATACGTTATACGTTATACGTTATACGTTATACGTTACACGTTATACGTTATACGTCACACGTTATACGTTATACGTCATACGTTGTACGTAATACGTTATACGTTATACGTTATACGTTATACGTTATACGTTATACGTTATACGTAATACGTTATACGTTATACGTTATACGTTATACGTTATACGTTATACGTTATACGTTATACGTTATACGTTATCCGTTATACGTTATACGTTACACGTTATACGTTACACGTTACACGTTATACGTCACACGTTATACGTTATACGTTAGATGTTATACGTTATACGTTATACGTTATACGTTATACGTTATACGATATACGTTATACGTTATACGTTATACGTTATACGATATACGTTATACGTTATACGTTATACGTTATACGTTATACGTTATACGTTATACGTTACACGTTACACGTTATACGTCACACGTTATACGTTATACGTTAGACGTTATACGTTATACGTTATACGTTATACGTTATTCGTTATACGTTATACGTTATACGTTATACGTTATACGTTATACGTAATACGTTATACGTTATACGTTATACGTTATACGTTATACGTTATACGTTATACGTTATACGTTATACGTTATACGTTATACGTTATACGTTATACGTTATACCTTATACGTTATACGTTATACGTTATACGTTATACGTTATACGTTATATAATACTTTATACGTTACACGTAACACGTTATACGTTATACGTCACACGTAATACGTTATACGTTACACGTTATACGTTATACGTTATACGTTATACGTTATACGTTATACGTTATACGTTACACCTTATACGTCACACGTTATACGTTATACGTTACAGGTTATACGTTATACGTTATACGTTATACGTTATACGTTATACGTTATACGTTATACGTTATACGTTATTCGTTATACGTTATACGTTATAGGTTATACGTTATACGTAATACGTTATACGTTATACGTTATACGTCATACGTTGTACGTTGACGTTATACGTCACACGTTATACTTTATACGTTACACGTTGTGCGTTATACGTTATACGTTATACGTGATACGTTACACGTTATACGTTACAGGTTAGGCGTTACACGTTATACGTTACACGTTATACGTTACACTTTATACGTTACACGTTACACGTTATACGTTATACGTTATAAGTTATACGTTATACGTTATACGTTATATGTTACACGTTATACGTTATACGTTATACGTTATACGTTATACGTTATACGATATACGTTATACGTTATACGTTATACGTTATACGTTATATGTTATACGTTATACGTAATATGTAATACGTTATACCATTTACGTTATTCGTTATACGTTCTTCGTTATGCGTTGTACGTTATACGTTGTGCGTTATACGTTATACGTTATACGTGATACGTTACACGTTATACGTTACAGGTTAGGCGTTACACGTTATACGTTACACGTTATACGTTACACTTTATACGTTACACGTTACACGTTATACGTTATACGTTATACGTTATACGTTATACGTTATACGTTATACGTTACACGTTATACGTTATACGTCACACGTTATACGTTATACGTTATTCGTTATACGTTATACGTTATACGTTATACGTTATACGTTATACGTTATACGTTATACCTTATACGTTATACGTTATACGTTACACGTTATACGTTATACGTTATACGTTATACATTATACGTTATACGTTATACGTTACACGTTATACGTTATATGTTATACGTTATACGTAATATGTAATACGTTATTCGTTTTACGTTATTCGTTATACGTTCTTCGTTACACGTTGTACGTTATACGTTATACGTTATACGTTATTCGTTATACGTTATACGTTATACGTTATACGTTATACGTAATACGTTATACGTTATACGTTATACGTTATACGTTATACGTTATACGTTATACGTTATACGTTACACGTTATACGTTAGACCTTATACGTTATACGTTATACGTTATACGTTATACGTTATACGTTATACCTTATACGTTATACGTTATACGTTACACGTTATACGTTATACGTTATACGTTATACGTTATACGTTATACGTTATACGTTACACGTTATACGTTATACGTCACACGTTATACGTTATACGTTATTCGTTATACGTTATACGTTATACGTTATACGTTATACGGAATACGTTATACGTTATACGTTATACGTCATACGTTATACGTTATACGTTATATGTTACACGTTATACGGAATATGTAATACGTTATACGATTTACGTTATTCGTTATACGTTCTTCGTTATGCGTTGTACGTTATACGTTGTGCGTTATACGTTATACGTTATACGTGATACGTTATACGTTATACGTTATACGTTATACGTTATACGATATACGTTATACGTTATACGTTATACGCTAACGTTATACGTTATACGTTATACGTTATACTTTATACGTTACACGTTATACGTTATACGTCACACGTTATACGTTATACGTTATACGTTATACGTTATACGTTATACGTTATACGTTATACGTTATACGTTATACGTTACACGTTATACGTTATACGTCACACGTTATACGTTATACGTTAGACGTTATACGTTATACGTTATACGTTATACGTTATACGTTATACGTTATACGTTATACGTTATACGTTATACGTTATACGTTACACGTTATACGTTATACGTTATACGTTATACGTTATACGTTATACGTCATACGTTATACGTTATACGTTATACGTTATACGTTATACGTTATACGTTACACGTTATACGTTACACGTTACACGTTATACGTCACACCTTATACGTTATACGTTACACGTTATACGTTATACGTTATACGTTATACGTTATACGTTATACGTTATACGTTATACGTTATACGTTATACGTTATACGTTATACGTTATACGTTATACGTTACACGTTATACGTTATACGTTATACGTTATATGTTATACGTTATACGTAGTATGTAATACGTTATACGATTTACGTTATTCGTTATACGTTCTTCGTTATGCGTTGTACGTTATACGTTGTGCGTTATACGTTACACGTTATACGTTATACGTTATACGTCACACGTTATACGTTATACGTTATACGTTATACGTTATATGTTATACGTTATACGTAATATGTAATACGTTATACGTTTTACGTTATTCGTTATACGTTCTTCGTTACACGTTGTACGTTATACGTTATTCGTTATACGTTACACGTTATACGTTATTCGTTATACGTTATACGTTATACGTTATACGTTATACGTTATACGTTATACGTTATACGTTTTACGTTATACGTTACACGTTATACGTTATACGTCACACGTTATACGTTATACGTTACACGTTATACGTTATACGTTATACGTTATACGTTATACGTTATACGTTATACGTTATACGTTACACGTTATACGTTATACGTTATATGTTATACGTTATACGTAATATGTAATACGTTATTCGTTTTACGTTATTCGTTATACGTTCTTCGTTACACGTTGTACGTTATACGTTATGCGATATACGTTAAACGTTATACGTTATACGTTATAAGTTATACGTTATACGTTATACGTTATACGTTATACGTTATACGTTATACGTTATACGTTATACGTTACACGTTATACGTTATACGTCACACGTTATACGTTACACGTTATACGTTGTACGTAATACGTTATACGTTATACGTTATACGTAATACGTTATACGTTATACGTTACACGTTATACGTTATACGTCACACGTTATACGTCACACGTTATACGTTATACGTTACACGTTATACGTTATACGTTATACGTTATACGTTATACGTTATACGTTATACGTTATACGTTATACGTTATACGTTATACATTATACGTTATACGTTATACGTTATACGTTATACGTTATACGTTATACGTTATACGTTATACGTTATACGTTATACGTTATACGTTATACGTTATACGTTATACGTTATACGTTATACATTATACGTTACACGTTATACGTTACACGTTATACGTTATACCTTATACGTTATACGTTATACGTTATACGTTAAACGTTATACGTTATACGTTACACGTTATACGTTATAGGTTACACGTTATACGTTATACGTTATACGTTACACGTTATACGTTATACGTTATACGCTATACGTTATACGTTATACGTTATACGTTGTACGTTATACGTTATACGTTATACGTTATACGTTAAACGTTATACGTTTCACGTTATAAGTTATACGTTATACGTTATACGTAATACGTTATACGTTACCCGTTATACGTTATACGTTATACGTTATACGTTATACGTTAAACGTTATACGTTTCACGTTATAAGTTATACGTTATGCGTTATACGTTATACGATATACGTTACACGTTATACGTTATACGTTATACGTTATACGTAATACGTTATACGTTACACGTTATACGTTATACGTTATACGCTATACGTTATACGTTATACGTTATACGTTACACGTTATACGTTATACGTCACACGTTATACGTTATACGTTACACGTTATACGTTATACGTTACACGTTATACGTTATACGTCACACGTTATACGTCACACGTTATACGTTATACGTTACACGTTATACGTTATACGTTATACGTTATACGTTATACGTTATACGTTATACGTTATACGTTATACGTTATACGTTATACGTTATACGTTATACGTTATACGTTATACGTTATACGTTATACGTTATACGTTATACGTTATACGTTATACGTTATACGTTATACGTTATACGTTATACGTTATACGTTATACGTTATACGTTACACGTTATACGTTATACGTTATACGTTATACGTTATACGTTATACGTTATACGTTATACGTTACACGTTATACGTTACACGTTATACGTTACACGTTATACGTTACACGTTATACGTTATATGTTATACGTTATACGTAATATGTAATACGTTATACCATTTACGTTATTCGTTATACGTTCTTCGTTATGCGTTGTACGTTATACGTTGTGCGTTATACGTTATACGTTATACGTGATACGTTACACGTTATACGTTACACGTTATACGTTACACGTTATACGTTACACGTTATACGTTACACGTTATACGTTACACGTTATACGTTACACGTTATACGTTATACGTTATACGTTATACGTTATACGTTATTCGTTATACGTTATACGTTATACGTTATACGTTATACGGAATACGTTATACGTTATACGTTATACGTCATACGATATATGTTATACGTTACACGTTATACGTTATATGTTATACGTTATACGTTATACGTTATACGTTAAACGTTATACGTTATACGTTATAAGTTATACGTTAAACGTTATACGTTACACGTTATACGTTACACGTTATACGTTACACGTTATACGTTACACGTTATACGTTACACGTTATACGTTACACGTTATACGTTATATGTTATACCTTATACGTAATATGTAATACGTTATACCATTTACGTTATTCGTTATACGTTCTTCGTTATGCGTTGTACGTTATACGTTGTGCGTTATACGTTATACGTTACACGTTATACGTTACACGTTACACGTTACACGTCAACGTTATACGTTATACGTTAGACGTTATATGTTATACGTTATACGTTATACGTTATACGTTATACGTTATACGTTATACGTTATACGTTATACGTTATACGTTATACGTTATACGTTATACGTTACACGTTATACGTTATACGTTATACGTTTTACGTTATACGTTATACGTTACACGTTATACGTTATACGTTATACGTTATACGTTATACGTTATACGTTATATAATACTTTATACGTTATACGTTACACGTTACACGTTATACGTTATACGTCACACGTAATACGTTATACGTTACACGTTATACGTTATACGTTATACGTTATACGTTATACGTTATACGTTATACGTTATACGTTATACGTTATACGTTATACGTTATACGTTATACGTTATACGTTATACGTTATACGTTATACGTAATACGTTACACGTTATACGTCATAGCTTACACGATACACGTTATACGTCATACGTTATACGTTACACGTTATACGTCACACGTTATACGTTATACGTTACACGTTATACGTTATACGTTATACGTTATACGTTATGCGTTATACGTTATACGTTATGCGTTATACGTTATACGTTATACGTTATACGTTACACGTTATACGTTATACGTTACACGTTATACGTTATACGTTATACGTTATACGTTATACGTTATACGTTATACGTTATACGTTATACGTTATACGTTATACGTTATACGTTATACGTTACACGTTATACGTTACACGTTATACATTACACGTTATACGTTATACCTTATACGTTATACGTTATACGTTATACGTTATACGTTAAACGTTATACGTTATACGTTACACGTTATACGTTATACGTTACACGATATACGTTATACGTTATACGTTATACGTTATACGTTATACGTTATACGTTATACGTTATACGTTACACGTTATACGTTATACCTTATACGTTATACGTTATACGTTATACGTTATACGTTAAACGTTATACGTTATACGTTATACGTTAAACGTTATACGTTATACGTTACACGTTATACGTTATACGTTACACGTTATACGTTATACGTTATACGTTATACGTTATACGTCATAGCTTACACGATACACGTTATACGTCATACGTTATACGTTACACGTTATACGTCACACGTTATACGTTATACGTTACACGTTATACGTTATACCTTATACGTTATACGTTATACGTTATACGATATACGTTAAACGTTATACGTTATACGTTAAACGTTATACGTTATACGTTACACGTTATACGTTATACGTTATACGTTATACGTTCTACGTTATACGTTATACGTTATACGTTATACGTTATACGTTATACGTTATACGTTATACGTTATACGTTATACGTTATACGTTACACGTTATACGTTACACGTTATACGTTACACGTTATACGTTACACGTTATACGTTATACGTTATACGTTATACGTTATACGTTATACGTTATACGTTATACGTCATAGCTTACACGATACACGTTATACGTCATACGTTATACGTTACACGTTATACGTCACACGTTATACGTTATACGTTATACGTTACACGTTATTCGTAATACATTATACGTGATACGGTATACGTTGTACGTTATACGTTATACGTTATACGTTATACGTTATACGTTATACGTTATACGTTATACGTTATACGATATACGTTATACGTTATACGTTATACGTTATACAATATACGTTATACGTTATACGTTATATGTTATACGTTATACGTTATACGTTATACGTTATACGTTATACGTTATACGTTATACGTTATACGTTATACATTATACGGTATACAATATACGTTATGCGTTATACGTTTTACGTTATTCGTTATACGTTATACGTTATACGTTATACGTTATAAGTTATACGTTATACGTTATACGTTATACGTTATACGTTATACGTTATACGTTATACGTTATACGTTATACGTTATGCGTTATACGTTATACGTTATACGTTATATGTTATACGTTACACGTTATACGTTATACGATACACGTTATACGTTATACGTTATACGTTATACGTTATACGTTATACGTTATACGTTATACGTTATACGTTTTACGATATACGTTATACGTTATACGTTTTACGTTATATGTTATACGTTACACGTTATACGTTATACGTTATACGTTATACGTTATACGTTATACGTTATACGTTATACGTTATACGTTATACGTTATACGTTATACGTTATACGCTATACGTTATACGTTATACGTTATACGTTATACGTTATACGTTATACGTTATACGTTATACGTTATACGTTATACGTTATACGTTATACTTTATACGTTATACGTTATACGTGAAACGTTATACGTTATACGTTATACGTTATACGTTATTCGTTATACGTTATACGTTATACGTTATACGTTATACGTTATGCGTTATACGTTATACGTTATACGTTATATGTTATACGTTACACGTTATACGTTATACGTTACACGTTATACGTTATACGTTATAGGTTATACGTTATACGTTATACGTTATACGTTATACGTTATACGTTATACGTTACACGTTATACGTTACACGTTATACGTTACACGTTATACGTTACACGTTATACGTTACACGTTATACGTTACACGTTATACGTTATACGTTATACGTTATACGTTATACGTTATACGTCATAGCTTACACGATACACGTTATACGTCATACGTTATACGTTACACGTTATACGTCACACGTTATACGTTATACGTTATACGTTACACGTTATTCGTAATACATTATACGTTACACGTTATTCGTAATACATTATACGTGATACGGTATACGTTGTACGTTATACGTTATACGTTATACATTATACGTTATACGTTATACGTTATACGTTATACGTTATACGTCACACGTTATACGTTATACGTTACACGTTATACGTTATACGTTACACGTTATACGTTATACGTCACACGTTGTACGTCACACGTTATACGTTATACGTTACACGTTATACGTTATACGTTATACGTTATACGTTATACGTTATACGTTATACGTTATACGTTATACGTTATACGTTATACGTTATACGTTATACGTTATACGTTATACGTTATACGTTATACGTTATACGTTATACGTTATACGTTATACGTTATACGTTATACGTTATACGTTATACGTTATACGTTATACGTTATACGTTATACGTTATACGTTATACGTTATACGTTATACGTTATACGTTACACGTTATACGTTACACGTTATACGTTATACCTTATACGTTATACGTTATACGTTATACGTTATACGTTATACGTTATACGTTACACGTTATACGTTATACGTTACACGTTATACGTTATACGTTATACGTTACACGTTATACGTTATACGTTATACGTTATACGTTATACGTTATACGTTATACGTTATACGTTATACGTTATACGTTATACGTTATACGTTATACGTTATACGTTATACGTTATACGTTATACGTTATACGTTATACGTTATACGTTATACGTTATACGTTATACGTTATACGTTATACGTTATACGTTATACGTTATACGTTATACGTTATACGTTATACAATATACGTTATACGTTATACGTTATACGTTATACGTTATACGTTATACGTTATACGTTATACGTTATACGTTATACGTTATACGTTATACGTTATACGTTATACGTTATACGTTATACGTTATACGTTATACGTTATACGTTATACGTTATACGTTATACGTTATACGTTATACGTTATACGTTATACGTTATACGTTATACGTTATACGTTATACGTTATACGTTATACGTTATACGTTATACGTTATACGTTATACAATATACGTTATACGTTATACGTTATACGTTATACGTTATACGTTATACGTTATACGTTATACGTTATACGTTATTCGTTATACGTTATACGTTATACGGTATACGATATACGTTATGCGTTATACGTTATACGTTATACGTTATACGTTATACGTTATACGTTTTACGATATACGTTATACGTTATACGTTTTACGTTATATGTTATACGTTACACGTTATACGTTATGCGTTATACGTTATACGTTATGCGTTATACGTTATACGTTATACGTTATACGCTATACGTTATACGTTATACGTTATACGTTATACGTTATACGTTATACGTTATACGTTATACGTTATACGTTATACGTTATACGTTATACGTTATACGTTATACGTTATACGTTATACGGTATACGTTATACGTTATACGTTATACGTTATACGTTATACGTTATACGTTATACGTTATACGTCATAGGTTATACGTTATACGTTATACGTTATACGTTATACGTTATACGTTATTCGTTATACGGTATACGTTATACGTTGTATGTTATACGTTATACGTTATACGTTATTCGTTATACGGTATACGTTATACGTTGTATGTTATACGTTATACGTTATACGTTATACGTTATACGTTATACGTTATTCTTTATACGTTATACGATATACGTTATACGTTATACGTTATACGTAATACGTTATACGTTATACGTTATACGTTATACGTTATACGTTATACGTTATACGTTATACGTTATACGTTATACGTTATACGTTATACGTCATACGTTATACGTTATACGTTATACGTTATACGTTATACGTTATACGTTATACGTTATACGTTATACGTTATACGTTATACGTTATACGTTATACGTTATACGTTATACGTTATACGTTTTACGTTATACGTTATACGTTATACGTTATACGTTATACGTTATACGTTATACCTTATACGTTATACGTTATACGTTATACGTTATACGGTATACGATATACGTTATGCGTTATACGTTTTACGTTATTCGTTATACGTTATACGTTATACGTTATACGTTATACGTTATACGTTATACGTTATACGTTATACGTTATACGTTATACGTTATACGTTATACGTTATACGTTATACGTTATACGTTATACGTTATGCGTTATACGTTATACGTTATACGTTATATGTTATACGTTACACGTTATACGTTATACGATACACGTCATAGCTTACACGATACACGTTATACGTCATACGTTATACGTTATACGTTATACGTTATACGTTATACGTTATACGTTATACGTTATACGTTATACGTTATACGTTATACGTTATACGTTATACGTTATACGTTATACGTTATACGTTATACGTTATACGTTATACGTTATACGTTATACGTTATACGTTATACAATATACGTTACACGTTATACGTTATAGGTTATACGTTATACGTTATACGTTATACGTTATACGTTATACGTTATACGTTACACGTTATTCGCAATACATTATACGTGATACGGTATACGTTGTACGTTATACGTTATACGTTATACGTTATACGTTATACGTTATACGTTATACGATATACGTTATACGTTATACGTTATACGTTATACAATATACGTTATACGTTATACGTTATATGTTATACGTTATACGTTATACGTTATACGTTATACGTTATACGTTATACGTTATACGTTATACGTTATACGTTATACGGTATACGATATACGTTATGCGTTATACGTTTTACGTTATTCGTTATACGTTATACGTTATACGTTATACGTTATACGTTATACGTTATACGTTATACGTTATACGTTATACGTTATACGTTATACGTTATACGTTATACGTTATACGTTATACGTTATGCGTTATACGTTATACGTTATACGTTATATGTTATACGTTACACGTTATACGTTATACGATACACGTTATACGTTATACGTTATACGTTATACGTTATACGTTATACGTTATACGTTATACGTTTTACGATATACGTTATACGTTATACGTTTTACGTTATACGTTATACGTTACACGTTATACGTTATGCGTTATACGTTATACGTTATACGTTATACGTTATACGTTATACGTTATACGCTATACGTTATACGTTATACGTTATACGTTATACGTTATACGTTATACGTTATACGTTATACGTTATACGTTATACGTTATACGTTATACTTTATACGTTATACGTTATACGTGAAACGTTATACGTTATACGTTATACGTTATACGTTATTCGTTATACGTTATACGTTATACGTTATACGTTACATGTTATGCGTTCTACATTCTACGTTATACGTTGTACGTTATACGTTATACGTTTTACGTTATATGTTATACGTTACACGTTATACGTTATGCGTTATACGTTATACGTTATACGTTATACGTTATACGTTATACGTTATATGTTATACGTTATACGTTATACGTTATACGTTATACGTTATACGTTATACGTTATACGTTATACGTTATACGTTATACGTTATACGTTATACGTTATACGTTATACGTTATACGTTATACGTTATACGTTATACGTTATACGTTATACGTTATACGTTATATGTTATACGTTATACGTTATACGTTATACGTTATACGTTATACGTTATACGTTATACAATATACGTTATACGTTATACGTTATAGGTTATACGTTATACGTTATACGTTATACGTTATGCGTTATACGTTATACGTTATACGTTATACGTTATACGTTATATGTTATACGTTACACGTTATACGTTATACGATACACGTTATACGTTATACGTTATACGTTATACGTTATACGTTATACGTTATACGTTATACGTTTTACGATATACGTTATACGTTATACGTTTTACGTTATATGTTATACGTTACACGTTACACGTTATGCGTTATACGTTATACGTTATACGTTATACGTTATACGTTATACGTTATACGCTATACGTCATACGTTATACGTTATACGTTATACGTTATACGTTATACGTTATACGTTATACGTTATACGTTATACGTTATACGTTATACTTTATACGTTATACGTTATACGTGAAACGTTATACGTTATACGTTATACGTTATACGTTATTCGTTATACGTTATACGTTATACGTTATACGTTACATGTTATACGTTCTACGTTCTACGTTATACGTTGTACGTTATACGTTATACGTTTTACGTTATATGTTATACGTTACACGTTATACGTTATGCGTTATACGTTATACGTTATACGTTATACGTTATACGTTATACGTTATACGTTATACGTTATACGTTATACGTTATACGTTATACGTTACACGTTATACGTTATACGATACACGTCATAGCTTACACGATACACGTTATACGTCATACGTTATACGTTATACGTTATACGTTATACGTTATACGTTATACGTTATACGTTATACGTTATACGTTATACGTTATACGTTATACGTTATACGTTATACGTTATACGTTATACGTTATACGTTATACGTTATACGTTATACGTTATACGTTATACGTTATACGTTATACGTTATACGTTATACGTTATACGGTATACGTTATACGTTATACGTTATACGTTATACGTTATACGTTATACGTTATACGTTATACGTTATACGTTATACGTTATACGTTATACGTTATACGTTATACGTTATACGTTATACGTTATACGTTATACGTTATACGTTATACGTTATACGTTATACGTTATACGTTATACGTTATACGTTATACGTTATACGTTATACGTTATACGTTATACGTTATACGTTATACGTTATACGTTTTACGTTATACGTTATACGTTATACGTTATACGTTATACGTTATACGTTATACCTTATACGTTATACGTTATACGTTATACGTTATACGGTATACGATATACGTTATGCGTTATACGTTTTACGTTATTCGTTATACGTTATACGTTATACGTTATACGTTATACGTTATACGTTATACGTTATACGTTATACGTTATACGTTATACGTTATACGTTATACGTTATACGTTATACGTTATGCGTTATACGTTATACGTTATACGTTATACGTTATACGTTACACGTTATACGTTATACGATACACGTTATACGTAATACGTTATACGTTATACGTTATACGTTATACGATACACGTTATACGTAATACGTTATACGTTATACGTTATACGTTATACGTTATACGTTATACGTTTTACGATATACGTTATACGTTATACGTTTTACGTTATATGTTATACGTTACACGTTATACGTTATGCGTTATACGTTATACGTTATACGTTATACGTTATACGTTATACGTTATACGCTATACGTTATACGTTATACGTTATACGTTATACGTTATACGTTATACGTTATACGTTATACGTTATACGTTATACGTTATACGTTATACGTTATACGTTATACGTTATTCGTTATACGTTATACGTTATACGTTATACGTTATACGTTATACGTTATACGTTATACCTTATACGTTATACGTTATACGTTATACGTTATACGGTATACGATATACGTTATGCGTTATACGTTTTACGTTATTCGTTATACGTTATACGTCATACGTTATACGTTATACGTTATACGTTATACGTTATACTTTATACGTTATACGTTATACGTGAAACGTTATACGTTATACGTTATACGTTATACGTTATTCGTTATACGTTATACGTTATACGTTATACGTTACATGTTATACGTTCTACGTTCTACGTTATACGTTGTACGTTATACGTTATACGTTTTACGTTATATGTTATACGTTACACGTTATACGTTATGCGTTATACGTTATACGTTATACGTTATACGTTATACGTTATACGTTATACGTTATACGTTATACGTTATACGTTATACGTTATACGTTATACGTTATACGTTATACGTTATACGTTATACGTTATACGTTATACGTTATACGTTATACGTTATACGTTATACGTTATACGTTATACGTTATACGTTATACGTTATACGTTATACGTTATACGTTATACGTTATACGTTATACGTTATACGTTATACAATATACGTTATACGTTATACGTTATAGGTTATACGTTATACGTTATACGTTATACGTTATACGTTATACGTTATACGTTATACGTTATACGTTATACGTTATACGTTATACGTTATACGTTATACGTTATACGGTATACGTTATACGTTATACGTTATACGTTATACGTTATACGTTATACGTTATACGTTATACGTCATAGGTTATACGTTATACGTTATACGTTATACGTTATACGTTATACGTTATTCGTTATACGGTATACGTTATACGTTGTACGTTATACGTAATACGCTTTACGTCATACGTTATACGATATACGTTATACGTTATAGGTTACACGTTATACGTTATTCTTTACACGTTATACGTAATACGTTATACGTTATACGTTATACGTTATACGTTATACGTTATACGTTATACGTTATACGTTATACGTTATACGTTATACGTTATACGTTATACGTTATACGTTATACGTTATACGTTATACGTTATACGCTATACGTTATACGTTATACGTTATACGTTATACGTTATACGTTATACGTTATACGTTATACGTTATACGTTATACGTTTTACGTTATACGTTATACGTTATACGTTATACGTTATACGTTATACGTTATACCTTATACGTTATACGTTATACGTTATACGTTATACGGTATACGATATACGTTATGCGTTATACGTTTTACGTTATTCGTTATACGTTATACGTTATACGTTATACGTTATACGTTATACGTTATACGTTATACGTTATACGTTATACGTTATACGTTATACGTTATACGTTATACGTTATACGTTATGCGTTATACGTTATACGTTATACGTTATACGTTATACGTTACACGTTATACGTTATACGATACACGTTATACGTAATACGTTATACGTTATACGTTATACGTTATACGATACACGTTATACGTAATACGTTATACGTTATACGTTATACGTTATACGTTATACGTTATACGTTTTACGATATACGTTATACGTTATACGTTTTACGTTATATGTTATACGTTACACGTTATACGTTATGCGTTATACGTTATACGTTATACGTTATACGTTATACGTTATACGTTATACGCTATACGTTATACGTTATACGTTATACGTTATACGTTATACGTTATACGTTATACGTTATACGTTATACGTTATACGTTATACGTTATACGTTATACGTTATACGTTATACGTTATTCGTTATACGTTATACGTTATACGTTATACGTTATACGTTATACGTTATACGTTATACCTTATACGTTATACGTTATACGTTATACGTTATACGGTATACGATATACGTTATGCGTTATACGTTTTACGTTATTCGTTATACGTTATACGTCATACGTTATACGTTATACGTTATACGTTATACGTTATACTTTATACGTTATACGTTATACGTGAAACGTTATACGTTATACGTTATACGTTATACGTTATTCGTTATACGTTATACGTTATACGTTATACGTTACATGTTATACGTTCTACGTTCTACGTTATACGTTGTACGTTATACGTTATACGTTTTACGTTATATGTTATACGTTACACGTTATACGTTATGCGTTATACGTTATACGTTATACGTTATACGTTATACGTTATACGTTATACGTTATACGTTATACGTTATACGTTATACGTTATACGTTATACGTTATACGTTATACGTTATACGTTATACGTTATACGTTATACGTTATACGTTATACGTTATACGTTATACGTTATACGTTATACGTTATACGTTATACGTTATACGTTATACGTTATACGTTATACGTTATACGTTATACGTTATACGTTATACAATATACGTTATACGTTATACGTTATAGGTTATACGTTATACGTTATACGTTATACGTTATACGTTATACGTTATACGTTATACGTTATACGTTATACGTTATACGTTATACGTTATACGTTATACGTTATACGTTATACGTTATACGTTATACGTTATACGGTATACGTTATACGTTATACGTTATACGTTATACGTTATACGTTATACGTTATACGTTATACGTCATAGGTTATACGTTATACGTTATACGTTATACGTTATACGTTATACGTTATTCGTTATACGGTATACGTTATACGTTGTACGTTATACGTAATACGCTTTACGTCATACGTTATACGATATACGTTATACGTTATAGGTTACACGTTATACGTTATTCTTTACACGTTATACGTAATACGTTATACGTTATACGTTATACGTTATACGTTATACGTTATACGTTATACCTTATACGTTATACGTAATACGTTATACGTTATACGTTATACGTTATACGTTATACGTTATACGTTATACAATATACGTTATACGTTATACGTTATAGGTTATACGTTATACGTTATACGGTATACGTTATACGTTATACGTTATACGTTATACGTTATACGTTATGCGTTATACGTTATACGTTATACGTTATACGTTACATGTTATGCGTTATATGTTATACGTTATACGTTATACGTTATACGTTATACGTTATACGTTATACGTTATACGTTATACGTTATACAATATACGTTATACGTTATACGTTATAGGTTATACGTTATACGTTATACGGTATACGTTATACGTTATACGTTATACGTTATACGTTATACGTTATGCGTTATACGTTATACGTTATACGTTATACGTTACATGTTATGCGTTATATGTTATACGTTATACGTTATACGTTATACGTTATACGTTATACGTTATACGTTATACGTTATACGTTATACGTTATACGTTATACGTTATACGTTATACGTTATACGTTATACGTTATACGTTATACGTTATACGTTATACGTTATACGTTATACGTTATACGTTATACGTTATACGTTATACGTTATACGTTATACGTTATACGTTATACGTTATACGTTATACGTTATACGTTATACGTTATACGTTATACGTTATACGTTATACGTTATACGTTATACGTTATACGTTTTACGTTATACGTTATACGTTATACGTTATACGTTATACGTTATACGTTATACGTTATATCTTATGCGTTATACGTTATACGTTATACGTTATACGTTATACGTTCTACGTTATACGTTATACGTTATACGTTATACGTTATACGTTATACGTTATACGTTATACGTTATACGTTATACGTTATACGTTATACGTTATACGTTATACGTTATACGTTGTACCTTATACGTTATACGTTATACGTTATACGTTCTACGTTCTACGTTCTACGTTATACGTTATACGTTATACGTTATACGTTATACGTTATACGTTATACGTTATACGTTCTACGTTATACGTTATACGTTATACGTTATACGTTATACGTTATACGTTATACGTTATACGTCATACGTTATACGTTATACGTTATACGTTATACGTTATTCTTTACACGTTATACGTTATACGTTCTACGTTATACGTTATACGTTATACGTTATACGTTATACGTTATACGTTATACGTTATACGT